>NC_056069.1:30729772-31032803 GCF_016772045.2 Ovis aries | reverse complement strand
AGGAAAAAAGCCTAATCTACTGAATTAAGGGAATAAAATGGACAATAAAGGAATTTAGTGCATTATTTACCAGAAAGGACAGGAACTAAGAACATAAGATTGTTTTGCTTAATGAAGAAAGTCTGTCACACCAATTTTTAAATAGCAAATAATGACAACAACAAAAACAACCTAAAAACAAACAATCTCTTTGGGAAGCTCAAGTTATTAATAGTTGAAAGTCAACTTGGCTTTTCTTTTTGAAACAACTCCTTTACAAATATTTAATGTTCACTTATTTTTCACTAGTTACACAATTTGACATTTTACAAGCAATTAGGTCTATTCAGCTTATACTTATCTCTGCTTCGCATCAGTTCTTTCCTGTTTTCCTTTATTTGTAGTTTACAGGAAACTCATTAAATAACAACTTTATTGGTTTGCCACCACTTATTTTGTTACATTTGACTTTATTTTTCATATAATGAGAGTTTTGGGCTACACGTTTTAAGTTCATTTGTTATTGTATATTTCCTCTTGTCTGGGGATGTCTTTGTGTGTTTTATAGCATTAATCTTTTGTGATGAAGATGATAGACGCTTTTCTTTCCTCTTTACCAAATTAGAGACAGTCTCAATCTGAGCAAGTCCAGCAAAATCACCAGATAGATGGTATATTCTACTTAGATTTAATATTTGCATTTAATACATTAAAATTGTTTAGTTGGATGTATGATGAATAGAATTTGCTTAAAATTATTATTCATACTTATAGTGTACTTAATATAAATTTGGATTATAATTGATCATTAATTTATTCTCATTACTCTCAAGTATGCATTTTTATACCTCTGTAAATTCCAAAAAGGTTTTGAGGATGCTAGCTGCTTTAATAGAACTGAATATAACAGAAACATTTAAAAATGGGTTAAAGGATGCAACATATTGAATTTGAGAGTTAGAAATGCTGAAAAATTTTACTGCATTGAGGTGTTCAACTCTGAGCTTTCTAATGAATGAAGCATAAAGATACAAGAGACAAATATTTTTCTTATGACATATTCTAAGAGAAATTTACTACATGAAGTTGTTTAGAGGCATTGATATTAGCAGAAATTTTACTGAAGACAGAGAAATACTTGTTATATTCATATATTATATTCCTACATCTCTCCCTACCTCTTGCTTGTTTGGTAAAGTTTTAATAAAATGTAACCAATATATGGTAAAAGACATATGTACAAAACATAAGCATAAAGCTCAATGAATTATTACAAATTGAATACACCACGTAATCAGCCCTGAGGTCATTAAAAAAACCAGAATATTACCGAGTCACCTCCCAAAGGTCCTATTGTGTCCCCTTGTAGTCATGGTTCTTCTTCCCAAAATAATAAAATTTCTGAATTTTAATGGGGTATTTTAGTTTTGCTTGTGTGAACTTTCTATAAAAAGAATCAGTCAAAAAAAAAAAAAAAGAATCAGTCAATATGTAACCTCTGTGTACAACTTCTTTCTCTCAATGTTAACATTTGTGGGATTCATCCATGTTTTTGAGAGTAGTTGTAGATCATTAATTGCCATTTCTGTGTATCTTTCCTTATATGAATATAACAGAATTTACTGGTGCATTCTTACTGTTATTGAACATAGGGGTGAGTAGCTTCCAGTTTTTGGCTATTATGAATAGTACTGTTATGAACATTTTTATAGATGTGTTTTTGTGATCTAAGTTTTATCATTTTTGTTGGGTATGTATCTAAGAGTTGAATTTTTTCACTATAGCATATAATACTTCAGTTTTTTGTTAGCTTTTTCTTATTTTTTTTAATTGAAGAATAATTATAATATTCTATTGGTTTCTGCCATACCTCAACATGGATCAGCAATAGGTATACATATATCCCCTTAATATATACTACTAAGGAGTTTTTCAATTTCTACTTCTGCCTGCAGTGTTATAAAAGTTCTGTTTGCTTCACATTCTTGCCAACTCTTGGTATTCAGTCTTTCACTTCAGCCACTTTGGTAGGTATGAAATACAATCTTACGGTGGTTTTAGTTTCTATTTATCTGATGACTAATAATTGCTGACTAAGGTCCTTCTAGTCAAGGCTATGGTTTTTCCTGTGGTCATGTATGGATGTGAGAGTTGGACTGTAAAGAGGGCTGAGCACCGAAGAATTGATGCTTTTGAACTGTGGTGTTGGGAAGACTCTTGAGAGTCCCTTGGACTGCAAGGAGATCCAAACAGTCCATTCTGAAGGAGATCCAACCAGTCCATTCTGAAGGAGATCAGCCCTGGGATTTCTTTGGAAGGAATGATGCTAAAGCTGAAACTCCAATACTTTGGCCACCTCATGCGAAGAGTTGACTCATTGGAAAAGACTCTGATGCTGGGAGGGATTGGGGGCAGGAGGAGAAGGGGCCGACAGAGAATGAGATGGCTGGATGGCATCCCTGACTCGATGGACATGAGTCTGGGTGAACTCCGGGAGCTGGTGATGGACAGGGAGGCCTGGCGTGCTGCCATTCATGGGGTCGCAAAGAGTCGGACACGACTGAGCGACTGAACTGAACTGAATAAAGTTGAATTTATATTTTTTATGTTTGTAAGTCATTTGGATGTTATCTTTTGTTAGGTGTACATTTTTCTATTAAATTGTCTGATGTAGTTCTTTATTAGCAGTCAGTTGAAGTCTAGGGCCACTGAAGGATCTTGAACTATAAAAGTTCTATGTTCTTGACTTCAGAGTAAGATCTATAGTTTAGCTATCAGATATAAATGCAGAGAAAATAATATTTTATTTTGAAAATTAAAGAGACTGATATAAACCATTACCTGGTAGAGGGACCATGTTATCTGGTACAGACTTAGACTGGAGAAATAACCATTCATGACAACTCCACTCCAGCAAGAATAAGTTGAGGCTTAGAAAAAGTAACTTTATAAAGGCCTTCAAATTATGCTCCCCCAAACAAATGAATTGTCTGTTGAGTGGAATTTTCTTTTTTTGCTATTCATTTCAATACTGAAATTTGTCTGCTAAGTGATGATTTTGGCAGAGATGACATGTAGATATTGAAGTTGATTGAGAGCAAATCCTTCAGTTTATCCAGGTTAGAATTGGCCTGAAGATTTGAAGACAAAATCAGTTTTGATGGCATACATTTCTTGCTCTTAGCCTACATATGGCTCTCATCTTTTTTATATTAAATGAATTAAAACTTATGTTAAATGTGTAAAACAGTACTTGGCCTCTAGTAAGCACTCAGTCTAATACTTTGCCCACCTGATGCAAAGAGCTGACTCATTTGAAAAGACCTTGATGCTGGGAAAGATTGAGGGCAGGAGGAGAAGGGGATGACAGAGGATGAGATGTTTGGATGGCATCACCGACTCAATGGACATGGGTTTGGGTAGACTCCAGCAGTTGGTGATGGACAGGGAGGCCTGGCGTGCTGCGGTTCAGTTCAGTTCAGTTCAGTCACTCAGTCATGTCCGACCCTTTGTGACCCCAGGAACCACAGCACACCAGGCCTCCCTGTCCATTACCAACTCCCAGAGTTTACTCAAACTCATGTCCATCGAGTCGGTGATGCCATCCAGCCATCTCATCCTCTGTTGGCCCCTTCTCCTCCTGCCCCCAATCCCTCCCCAGCATCAGAGTCTTTTCCAATGAGTCAACTCTTCACATAAGGTAGCCAAAGTATTGGAGTTTCATCTTCAGCATCAGTCCTTCCAATGAACACCCAGGACTGATCTCCTTTAGGATGGACTGGTTGGATCTCCTTGCAGTCCAAGGGACTCTGAAGAGTCTTCGCCAACACCACAGTTCAAAAGCATCAATTCTTAGGCACTCAGCTGTCTTCACAGTCCAAATCTCACATCCATACATGACCACTGGAAAAACCATAGCCTTGACTAGACAGACCTTTGTTGGCAAAGTAATATCTCTGCTTTTGAATGTGCTATCTAGGTTGGTCATAACTTTCCTTCCAAGGAATAAACGTCTTTTAATTTCATGGCTGCAATCACCATCTGCAGTGATTTTGGAGCCCCCCAAAATAAAGTCTGACTGTTTCCACTGTTTCCCCATCTATTTCCCATGAAGTGATGGGACCGGATGCCATGATCTTCGTTTTCTGAATGTTGAGCTTTAAGCCAACTTTTTCACTCTCCTCTTTCACTTTCATCAAGAGGCTTTTTAGTTCCTCTTCACTTTCTGCCATAAGAGTGGTGTCATCTTCATATCTAGGTTATTGATATTTCTCCTGGCAATCTTGATTCCAGCTTGTACTTCTTGCTGCAGTTCATGGGGTCTCAAAGAGTTGGACATGGCTGCACTCAACTGAACTGAAGCATTCAGTAAATTTTGATTGTTGTCATTATTATGGTTACATTCTGCTATATTCTTCTGTTGCACCTTTTGCTCTTTGGGAGTAGTTTATATAACTTAACTTTCTAGTGCTGCTTTTGACATCTTATGGGAAATCATCTCTTATGTGGGAGTTGGTGTGAGTCCCTCTTCTCATTTCCCATCTGCTCCAGATCATGTATTCAAGACTCCCCACTTGATGGGCAGGGCTGACTTCTGTCTTTTCACTCTGGTGCAACTAGCCCTAATAGGAACCGATACACACTTGCTGAAGGCTTGCTGCATTGAATCTCTTACTGTGATGGAGGTACACTTGAGATGTGTGTGCTTTTCATGAGTTCAAGACCCACATGGAGTGAGTTTGGAGAAACTTTTTGCAGGGTTGAAAAACTGGGTTTTTCAGGTGCTGCTGCTAAGTCGCTCAGTAGTGTCCGACTCTGTGCGACCCCATAGATGGTAGCCCACCAGGCTCCCCTGTCCCTGGGATTCTCCAGGCAAGAACACTGGAGTGGGTTGCCATTTCCGTCTCCAATGCATGAAAGTGAAAAGTGAAAGTGAAGTCACTCAGTGGTGTCCGACTCTTCACGACCCCGTGGACTGTAGCCCACCAGGCTCCTCCGTCCATGGGATTCTCCAGGCAAGAGGACTGGAGTGGGCTGCCATCACCTTCTCTGGTTTTTCAGGTGGGTCTGACTTTAATCCTAGTTTATCCACTTTCCCTAGCTGTGAAACTATGGAAAAAATACTTAAACTCTTGGAGTTTTGGTTTCATCATCAGTTAAATGTAAGTAAAAAATTGCAAACTCTAAAAGTTGCTGTAAGGATTAGACATAACCTACATAAAGGACCTAGTAAGTGCACATGCCTCAATAATTGGTACTTTTTACTCTCTAGTAATTGTCATTTTTTGAATTACTTTAACCTCTGATTTGATTTCCTTAATTTCCTTTCTATTCTGTATCTTTAAATTTTTTTCTCTGTTATTTCAATAAGACATTTTTTGAAATTTATTTAAAATAAAGATTGTTTAAATTTTATTTAAGTGAAAAATTATTTCATTATTTCACAAAAAATGAAACAGTATATTATAAGAAATAATACCCCTTGCTTCTCTGTTATACAATTATACACCAGGAAATGGAACAATATTCACTAACATGAGTAGGCTTTCTTATTCTATAGGCCCTCCTTCCTACCTACCTAAGAGAGTCTTTTCCTGGCCAGTCAAGTCCTTGGGTCTTTTGATGCAGAATCAGGATAACTAGTGATGAGAAATGGGGTGTTCAGCTGCTCAGTCATGTCCGACTCTTTGCGGCCCCATGGTCTATAGCCCACCAGGCTCCTCTGCCCGTAGAATTTTCCAGGCAAGAATACTGGAGCAAGTTGCCATTTCCAACTCTAGGGGATTTTCCTCACCTAGGGGTTGAACTCATGTCTCTTATGCTTCCTGCAAGGCAAGCGGGCAGGTTCTTTACCACTAGTACCATCACTGGGAAGCCCTGAGAAATGGGGAGGTAGCTGTAAATATCTCTGAATGTTGCTCATTATACATAAGCTTTAAAAACTTTCTTGGTGTGTTTTTAATAGTTTCATGTATATAAATCTTTCTTCCTCAAAAAAAAATTGTGAGCATCTCATGATTCCAGGGACCATAATGTACTGGGTTTACAAATGTTCATTTGGGTTTTTCCTTAAGAGCTTACGGGAAAACCCGAATGAACTTTTTGGCTAACCCAATATATGTGTGTGTGTGTGTGTATTTCTTTTATTCCCAGAGCTAAGAACTTTTGCAACAAGCATTCAAAAATACTGGCTAATTTAAGCTATTTAGAAGTACATTCATCAGCGATTCTGTTCCATAAAATGAAAAAATGTTGACTCTTACTTAGGAAGATGGTTTATCTCATCTAAGATTCACTGGATACCCTATTCAGAACATTTCAAACATGCTTTGGTTACTGTCAGGGATTGCGGAGCTAGATCTGAGCAAGGAACAACTGCCAGTCCTTTGGCTACTTTCACTCTCCTGCCTTATTTCAAACCCCCATCCCTGGGGAAATGTGCTTTTCAACTAGCAGGATGGAAGAATTTTGTATTGTTTATTTTTAGGTGTTTTTCTCATAGAAACTTGATTGATATGGAAACATATTTCATTCACTCATGACAAATCATTGAAAAAAAAACCTTTTTTGGGGTTTGAGTATAACTGGAAATATTCTAAATTGGACTAAGTAGTCCTTTTGATTGAATGCTCCCAAAAACTCTTACCCAAAGGCTACACAAAAGCCAATTAAACAACTGTGCCTGAGTTTCCTGCCTGAGTCAGCAGCTGTCTTGGATTCTGTGGCCCATTTGTGCTGTTGTCCAGCTTTCCACAGCCACACACTCTTCACACAGTCAGCTGGCAGTGAGGAGAGCAAGGCTACATCCCAAAGAAGGAAAACTACTGAACAGGCTACTTGAGTTTCAGATGTTACTGCAAACCATGTGGTGATGTAATTCAGGGTCAAAATATCTTCCCTCTCCCTTGGGCCATGGTAGTTGTATAGCTTTACAACTGTAGGGATTTTTGGAAGGAGTGTTTACATTTTTACACTGTGGTCTTAATAATGGTGTTTTCAGGATGCCCAGAGCCTTAGATATAAGAATTCATCAGTATGGCTTGAGCAGGTCAATATTCTGGAGCCAATCTTCATAAAATGCAAATGTCTAGGACACAGTTTTAGATTACTATTTAAGTTTGCAAATTATAGAAGACAGTGCTAGAGGAAGAGATTTGCAGTTCTCACTCTGTCACTATTTACAGTTGAGCAGGAAATGGCATTCCAAATGGAATCTTTCATCATCTAGTCTTCTCCTCATCCAACAAATGATTTTAGATACTTTTCTCTGTGCCACCAAGAGGCAGGGTGGTTTTGAAAGATTGTGCATTCTATGTGCTATAGTTTCAGCACACTGTGATTATGTTAACAATGAGGAAAAATAATTTGGTTTGCGGTAAGGAGGAAAGGCATTTTCAAAGAGATTTTTTAAATGTTAAACATAACTGTTTAATAGTGCTCAAAGACATTTATGGTTTCTTTAATGAACAGTTGCTATTAGAAGCAATTGCTTCTGTATTGACTGATATTATTTTTCTAGCTTAAGCAGAAAAAGTTAACATTTCATATTATAGTAGAAAAAGGAGAATGAGGACTGGTGAATCAGGCTCCCTAGGCCTACAGAAGAAACACAATTATTGGTGGAAGAAGCACCAGAAAGCCTATGGGGCTACACAGAGGCACATACCAGAGACAGTCAAGCCACTGAAGGGAATGCACTAGCCAGAGTTTAAAATTAATTTTAAAATCAGGTCAATACCAGGATGCTTAACTTACATAAGATGAAGAATGTATGCATTTGGGTGACAGAAGGTATATTAAGATGTACATAAGTTTTTTTTTCCTATTTTTTTCTTATATCATTTCTACATATGTATTACATTTAGCTATTTTAAAATGATAATTTCAAAATAACACTTTAAATGAAATACAAAAATTAACATAATTTATGTACCCTTCCCTGTGTCCCTACCCCCAAATTTTAGCCATCAATGCCTATGTTTACAAGATAGATTTTTAGTTATAGAGCATATATTACCTCAGAGTGACTACAAACAGAACCATCTAGTGGCAATTGACCTGATTTATAGTCATGTGACTTCAAGCTGGTGAAGCTGGGGCCAAGGATCTCAACTCATTATTCAGTTATAGAAAACTATATGTTAACATGGTATCGAAACACTATTTGGAGATATTTACGATGAAATAAGATGTGGGGGTGATAGAAGCATTGCTAGTGTTTTATACATGAGTTCTCTATAGGCTGTTGGGAAATATTTACTCTGTGTTGTTTATTTGGAAACATTCATTTTGGTTAAAGGTTATGTACTTAATTACTGTTGTATTTGGATTTTTTTCCCTCTTGATGTAATAAGCCATTAGGCCCAATGAAGTTTATTTTTAATTTAAGTAGACAGAGACTTCAAAGAAAAGAGGGTGGGGTTGCAAGTGAGAAAAGATGGCCAAGTTGATACAAAAAGTAGCAAAACAAGTATAGGAAAATATCAACATGTCTTGCATAATGAATCACAGAAAATGTGTCAATAAGAGTGAGGTCATCTTAAAAGGGACAAATACAGATGAAATAAATAATATAAGAAAATGCAGTATAACTCCCTAAACTCAACCTATCTTTTAAAAGAAAACATTAGCTAAAGCCTCTAGAATCTGAAAATTTGTACAAAATACAATAAAGCAAAAATATTTATTTGTAGTAGGATATTTGCAATCCTAAAATTTAGCCATCTGGAATTATTTTTAAAAGACCATACTATTAAATCTTTTGAAATAGAGAATTTTCCTTTTATTGGGAAATCTGTGTTTGATTGTAAAGATGGAACACTGCGTCCTTGGCCTGGCTGTTCTTGAATTGTAGGCTTAACATATAGTAGAGGCTGGGATTCCAGTAAATTTATTTCAGGCATGAAAACCTGGAGGAATAAATGCATACATGTGAATATGTGTGTAACAATGTGATATTCACTTCTATTATAATGAATTCCATATAACTGAAGCCATTAGACTCCTTGTTTTACTGTTATGATGCTGTGAGAATGGAGTTAAGTCAGTGATGACTGTAATTAGCTATTGGCAAATCAGACTGGATAATGAGATGCAAAATAGCTCAGTGGCAAGTTTACACAATAAGTCAGCCTGCCAAGGGACAGCATTTTGGTTTTTTCAAAGAAAGAAAGTCATGTATTATACTAAGACAACATGAATCTTTGATACATGTGCATTTGTACTCGGTTGTGTCCGACTCTGTGCACTCCGTGGACTGTAGCTGGCCAGGCTCATTTGTCCATGGAATTTTCCAGGCAACAGTAGTGGAGTGGGTTGCCATTTCCTACTCCAGAGGATCTTCCTAAACCAGGGATTGAACCCACATCTCTGGCATTGGCAGGTGGATTCTTTACCACTGTGCCATCTGGGAAGCCCCCTTCTGTAATACATGAAACAAATTTGTTTTGTAATACATGGAACAAATTTAACGGGAGAGCCAGCTTCTGGGTGTACCCCGCATTTCTTGAGCTGTAGCTGGTCTCTTTCTCCCTCTTCAGAGTCATCCGTGGCAGGCTGAGTCCTTCTCACACTGAATAACCTGACTCTTCTTCCTTCTTCTTGTCTCCAAGACCTTGTGATATGTTGAGCCCACCTGGATAATCCAGAATTATCACCCTACTTTAAAGTCAGCTAATTAACAGCTAAACAACCAGTGGATCACTGAGTACTGGCACAAAAACAGACCTAGATCAATGGAACAGCATGGGGAGCCCCAAAATAAATCCACATGTTTATGGTCAAGTAATCTATGACAAACGAGGCAAGAATATGTATGAGGGAGAAAAAGACAGTCTCTTCAACAAGTGGTGCTGGGAAAACTTTTGCTTTATGCAAAAGAATGAAATTAGAACATTCTCTAACATCATATACAAAAATGAACTAAAAATGGATTAAAGACATAAATGTAAAACCAGATACCCCTAAAATTCTTAGAGGAAAACATAAGCGTGTCTACACTTTGACACAATTGAAACAATGGTTTTTTGCTTAGGATCTGCTTTAGGATCTGTCTCCTAAAGCATGGGTCTGCAACCTCCAGGCTGTGGACAGTTACCTCCTGTCAGATTAGTGGTGGCATTAGATTAGAAATAACGTGCATGATAAATGTAATGTGCTTGATTCATCCTGAAACCATTCCCCCCCATGTCCAGGGCCATGGAAAAACTATTCCATGAAACCAGTCCCTGGTGCTGAAAAGGTTGGGGACTGCTGTCCTAAAGGAAAGGAAATAAGAGCAAATATAAGCAAATGGGACCTACTTAAGCTTAAAAGTTTTGCACAGCAAAGGAAACCACCCACTACCCCCCTCCCCTGCCATAAAAAACACAACATCCTGAATGGGAGAAAATACTTGCAAATGACATAACTGAGAAGGAGTTAATATCCAAAATATATAAATAGCTCATATGACTCAGCATAAAGAAACAATGAAAAGTGGGCAGAAGGCTTGACTAGACATTTTCCCAAAGAATACATACAGGTGGCTAAAAGGCACATAAAAAGGTGATCAGCATCACTTATCATCAGGGAAAAACAAATCAAAACGACCTCACTCCTGTCAGAATGGCTGTTATCCAAAAATGTACAAATAATAAATGTTGGTGAGGATGTGGAGGAAAAGGAACACTTGTACACTCTTGGTGGGAATATACATTGGTGCAGCCACGGTGGAAAACAGTATGTAAATTTCTAAAGAAACTAAAAATAGAACTACCATATGACCTAGCAATTTTTTGCTGTTCAGTCTCTCAGTTATGTCTGCTGACTCTTTGTGACCCCATGGACTACAGCGTGCCAGGCTTCCCTCCTTCACTATCTCGCAAAGTAGTAGCAATTCTCCTGGATATATATTTGAAAAAACAAAAACACTAATTAAAAAAGGTGCATGCACTCCAGTGTTCATAGAAGCTTTGTTTACAATGGCTAAAGACATGGTATCAACCTAACTGTCTAGCAACTGTTAAATGAATAAAGAAAACGTGGTATATATACAATGGAATACTAGTTAGCCATAAAAGAGAATGAAATTTTGCAATTTGCAGCAATGTGAATGAATTTGGAGGGCTAATTGAAATTAGAGAAAGACAAATAGTGTATGATATAACTTACATGTGGAACCTAAAATATACAAGAAGCAAGTGAGTATAACAAAACAGAAGTAGAATCACAGATACAGAGGACAAACTCATGGTTCAAACTTGTGGTTACCAGTGGGGGTGTGCAATATAGGGATGGAAGAGTGTGAAGTACAAACTATTGGGTGTAAGATAGACCCAAGGTTGTATTGTACAACATGAGGAATACAGCCTATATTTTGTAATGTTGTAATGGAAATATTGTAATTTTATAAATGGATAGCAACAATTATATGAAAATAAAAAGCAAAAAATAAAATTATTATTATCTATTTAAAATTTTTCTAGTTCATGAGACACTGTAAATTTCACTTAGGGAGCTGAGGTGATGAAATATATAGTGACAATCTGTGTATAGCTGGGTTTGTTATGAGATCAGAGGCTTGTCAAATAAGAAATATAAGATAGGAGAAGAGATGAGTTGTGCTAGGATCTGCTTGTGCTCCTAGAGGCAAATTGATCTGTTTGATTTAGTGGACCACTGCTAAAGATGGCCAATATATTGCAAATCTAAATTCCATCCAAATCAAAGTCCATATTTTTTCTGAATAAGTAGTTATAAACTGAAAGTGAAAGTCATTCAGTTATGTCTGACTCTTTGTGACCCCATGGACTATACAGTCCATGGAATTCTCCAGGCCAGAATACTGGAGTGGGTGGCCTTCCCCTTCTCCAGGGGATCTTCCCAACCCAGGGATCAAACCCAGGTCTCCCGCATTGCAGGTGGATTTTTTACCAGCTGAGCCACAAGGGAAACCAAAGAATACTGGAGTGGGTAGCCTATCCCTTCTCTAGCAGATTGTTCCAACCCAGGAATCAAACCCCTGTCTCCCACATTGCAGGCAGATTCTTTACCAAGTGAGCTATGAGGGAAGCTCTATAGTTGTAAAAATGCTACCTAAGTAGCATAAAGTCATTTTTAAAATGGAAGTAAAATTTCTTCTCATTTTGATAATCTCTTGTTGATATTGGCACTAACCCTATTTTCTCCCTGCTGCTGCTGCTGCTGCTAAGTCCCTTCAGTCATATCCAACTCTGTGCGACCCCATAGATGGCAGCCCACTAGGCTCCTCTGTCCCTGGGATTCTCCAGGCAAGAATACTGGAGTGGGTTGCCGTTTCCTTCTCTCTAGATTGCTATAAATAAAGGATGGAATGAAAGTATGCAATGGTATGATTTCAGTACTTCTTAACTTTGTAATTTAGTAGGTAATTTGTGATTTTCAAGACTGTATATTGTCACCCTGCTTATTTAACTTATAGTCAGAGTACATCATATGAAATGCCGGGCTGGATGAATCACAAACTGGAATCAAGATTTCCGGGAGAAATAGCAACAACCTCAGGTATGGTGATGATACCATGCTAATGGCAGAAACTGAAGAGAAACTAAAGAGCCTCTTGATGAAGGTGAAAGAGGAGAGTGAAAAACCAAACTCAAAACTCCACATTCAGAAATCTAAGATCATGGCATCTAGTCTCATCACTTCATGGCAAATAGATGGAAAGAGTGGCAGACTGTATTTTCTTAGGCTCCAAAAATCACTGCAGATGGTGACTGCAACCATGAAATTAAAAGAAGCTTCTTGGAAGAAAACTTGTGACAAACCTAGATAGCATATTAAAAAGTAGAGACATCACTTTGCAGATAGAGGTCTGTCTAGCCAAAGCTATGGTTTTTCCAGTAGTCATGTATGGATATGAGAGTTGGACCTTAAGGAATGCTGAGTGCCGAAGAATTGATGCTTTTGAATTGTGGTACTAGAGAAGACTCTTGCGAGTCCCTTGGACAGCAAGGAGATCAAACCAGTCAGTCATAAAGGAGATCGGTCCTGAATATTCACTGGAAGAACTGATGCTGAAGCTGAAGCTTCAATACTTTGGCCACCTGATGGGAAGAGCTGACTCATTGGAAAAGACCCCGGTGCTATGAAAGATTCAGGGCAGGAAGAGGAGGAGATGGTAGAGGATGAGGTGGTTTGATGGTGTCAATGATGCTGTGGATATGAGTTTGAGCAAACTCTGGGAGATGGTGAAGGACAGGGAAGCCTGGTGAGCTGCAGTCCATGGGCTCACAAAGAGTCAGACATGAATTAGTGACTCAACAACAACAACAGCAACAGCAGCAGCAGCAACAACAACAACAACAACAACATGAGATCCTAGACTTGAATGTCTCTTCTGCTTCTGGCCAATTATTTGATTATTTAACAAACTGATAGAGAGCCCAAGGCTTGATCACAACACAGAAAAATGATAAAACTATGATTGTTTTTCAAAAAGGCATGAGATTTGGATTTACCAGGGCAGAGGAGAAAGCAAGAGTTTAAAAAGTGATGGAAACTAAAAGAGGAAAAGGGAAACAAGGAATATATATATGTATATAGTGAGTATTTAAAAAATGAGTTAAAGCAAAAATGTGAAGATACTGCAAGCTTAAATAGATCAACAAAAACTGGAGCAGAGAAAAAAGTCACAGAAGGAAAATGAAAGTTAAACAGAAAGTACAAAAACTTAAGAGAGTTTGAGGAAAAACAAATGTAGAAGAGAAAAAAGTACAAAAGCACCCAACATTGGTCAATACAAAAGAAAGTCCAGTTAAAGGGTGGGGTAAATGTGAGCCAGAAATACAAGAAAGGTTAAAATAATGTTTGCTTTGCTTAGCTCTAATAACAGGAAAGGGATTTACTGCCTTTGTATAGTTTTTGATCTAAAAATAAAAATCTGTGATCAGTTCTACAAAGCCTAAGACAATAACGACCACTTGCCCCTAAAAATGTCTACTTACTCAAAAAACCATATAGTAAATATATCATATGGAAGAGTTCTTTTGACATTATGACTATGATTATATGTTAATTACTATGTTAATGTGAGTATTACGTTTTTTTAATGAGTAGAGATGAAAAGTTTCAAATGTGTAAAATTACCATGCAAAGTAATAGCCCTATTAAGAGATGGGAACATATAGTTTGACATGAAACTTGGTGAAGCACATTGACTAAGATGGATGTGTAGCAATGAGCCCTGTCTGCACAAAGTAGAGATGTGTCCTGTTTGCAGGCAGCAAGATGGATTAAATGACATTTTTGGGTCTTTTCTGGTCTTAAAGTGACCATTAAGATTACAATCTGCAAACTCTCCATTTCCCAGCTGGTGGGCCAATTAGTTCTTTTCTGCTTTGAAAATAAAGTTAACTTTCAATTATCTGCACTAATTAGGGATAAGTGATGTGGAATAGGTAAACCAAAATAATGGAAAGTCCAAAAATAACCTTATATTTCTTTGAAGGGGTTTTATAGTTACATGAAAAGTGATGTTTGGGAAGTTCTGAATATACACGTCTTTTCAGACAAAATGAGTTCATTGGTATCAGTGACCCTCTTTTAGAGGTTAATATAGTGCTGCATATATTCAAGAAATGTTTATTGGGTTGAAATTGAAAATGCACAGCCAGACTTGACCGCAGAGCTTCCCAATCATGCATCATATTCAGCCTGTCTCCTGTTTTCCATTCCAAGAGGAGAATGAACTACAGTTAACCTTTGAAAACTGTGGGGATTTGGGTGCTGACCTTCCACAATGAAATATCCTAGTATAACTTTATAGTTGGTTTTCTGAATGCGCAATTCCATATCCTTGAATTTAACCAAAATGGATCATGTATTACCGTAATATTTAGTTTTGAAAAGTATCTATGTATAAGTGGATCTGCACAGTTCAAACCTGTGTTGTTCAAGGGTCAACTGTGTATCATTGCCCACAGATGGAACAATGGTGGCTGAAACACAGTAATCTTCACTACCGGCATTTGGGCCAAACATGACAAATGTGTGTCTTCTTCATTGCTTTCCTTCTTATCACTCCTTCTTTTTGGAAGGTTCTTTCCTTCAGTGTGCATATGGATTTCAGTTCAGTCTCTTTAGGAATCTGTTCAAACATCACCTTTTCTAAACTTCTTACAAAATAGAATAATACACACTCCAGTCACTGTCTCTTTCACTCTTTTATCTTTCTCTGTAACAAGTATCATCTTCTGATTATCTGACATGCTGCTTATTTTACTGGTTTATTTGTTTGTTATCTATATGGTGGTGGTTTAGTGGCTAAGTTGTGTTCGACCCTTGTGACCCCATCGACTATAGCCTACCAGGCTTCTCTGTCCATGAGATTTCCCAGGCAAGAATACTGGAGTGGGTAGCCATTTCCTTCTCCAGGGGATCTTCCCAAGATTGAAGGGATTGAACCCAGGTCTTCTGAATTATAGGCAGATTCTTTACCGACTGACCCACCAGGGTACTCATCTATCTCCATTCATTAGCATACATTTTCTGAAGATGGGAACTCTATTTTGATCACCAGTGTATCTTTAGTATCTAGAACAATATATGCAAATAATAGGTAATGAAATATCTGCATATATGAAGCAGAAGCGAAAAAAGTACCATTTATTAAATATGCTGCCTGCCTCCCACTTTCAAGGGACAGGGTGAGTCATTAGGGGTGCTGCCCATTATCTCCATGTTATAGTTGAGTAAACTAAGTACCTAGACATTAAGGTTGAAGGCTGGTTAGCTGAATTAGAGACTCAAAATTAATCTGAATGGCTCATAGGTGCTAGACAATGCTGTATAAACGTCTCTTATTTTCTTGAAGGTTTTGAAGGGCATAAAAGGTTGGTGAAGGAATCTGAGGAGCAGAGTGGAGTAGGGTAAAATGGTCCCAGGATGATCTGAGGTGGCACGGTGAGAGGGAGAACCTCAGCGAAACAGAGAAGCAAAAAGTCATAGCCAAGGACACAACAGTGAACATCATTCAGAAGTCAGCAGATAGAGGCAAAGCCATAATGAGGAAATCTAATTACACAGTCCAAAGTCTAAGGTATCAGGTGAGGTCAAGATGCCTAGAGCAAAATAGGGCAATGCTGAGGTTGAAAACACTGCCAAGATACTAGGGGCCAGCTTTTCTGACATGTGTGGCCTGTGGGTGAATTTGAAGCTTTATGGATGGCTTAAAGCAGATGTAGAACTGTCAAAACACCGGTCTGTATTATTAGCTCCCCATTCACTCAGTGATGGGCTTCCCAGGTGGTCGTAGTGGTAAAGCCCGCCTGCCAATGCAGGAGACATAAGAGGCAAGAATTTGATCCCTGGGTTGGGGAGATTCCCTGGAGAAGGGCATGGCAACCCACTCCAGTATTCTTGTCTGGAAAATCCCATGGACAGAGGAGCCTGGTAGGCTACAGTCCACAGGGTTGCAAAGAATTGGACATGACTGAAGCAACTTGCCACGCACCCTCAGTGATTAGTGTGACAGCCATCTGCCTGTTATGTAACATTCTTTCATGCTGCTTTGCTAGTAATAAGGGCCCATGCAGCCAGTCTATCTGTGACTCCTGATGTGCAATGATGTTACATCACCAAGTCTCATCTTCATTACTTCTGTTATAAGCAGGGCTATGTTATGACTGAGAGCCTTTGCTTTTACGGGCCTCTTACTCCACAAAATATTAAAAATTATATTTTATGACTGTGTTGGACTAAAAATGAATGAATGAATATTAAGTAGCAAAATTTTTCTTCAATTTAAAAGATTTTTCTTTTCTTCTGATTTTAAAAGAAATGAAAACATCTTTATGGGGCTCTAAAAAGTATTGTGGGTCTTAGACACTGTGTCTGCAGTGGATAACCGGTAAGGCTGCTTGGCTTATGAGTTGCCTATTTATTTTATAATATGAAATAGCCATGTGACATCCTTAGTTATGGTAACTCTTGGACTTTAAATGATCTAACCACAAGTGAAACAAGTTCATGTGGTATTATCCTATATAGTTACAGTCAATTTTTGTCAGCCTGGGATATTTCTTAGATTTCTTGGAAAAGATGAAATATTAGTGCTTACTCCTGAAACCCATTAGACTGTTTAATACAATTTTAATTCTCCTCATGTTAATGTCCCTGCCATGCCAGCGACTTGATTGATAATTTCATGCGGGAAAAGTAAGAAACTAAAGTTAAAAGGTAATTTTTTCCCTGGAAAAACTGGGAACTACCAAAATGAAGATTACTTAAGAATATGTTTGAATTTCGTAAAATTGCTGGAAAGAGGTAGTTGTAGTAACAATAATATAAATTAAACATTAGCATCATCCTGCTATCATATGTGGAGAAGGCAATGGCAACCCACTCCAGTACTCTTGCCTGGAAAATCCCATGGACGGAGGAGCCTGGGAGGCTGCAGTCCATGGGGTCACGAAGAGTCAGACATGACTGAGCAACTTCACTTTCACTTTTCACTTTCATGCATTGGAGAAGGAAATGGCAACCCACTCCAGTGTTCTTGCCTGGAGAATCCAGGGATGGGGGATCCTGATGGGCTGCCGTCTATGGGGTCACACAAAGTCGGACATGACTGAAGCGACTTAGCAACTACCATATGTTGAATTCCTAATAGAATTCAGGCATGAAACTATTTAACTTTTTAAAATAAATCATTCTCAACTGGTGGTTACTATTATTAATCCTCATTTATGGATAAGGAAATGAGGATTATAGGGGTGAAACAGCTTTTTCATCGTCTGTGGCTAAGATCATGAACTTATTGCCAAATTCAGACTTAAATTGAAGAAAGTAGGGAAAAATCACTAGACCATTCAGGTATGACCTAAATCAAATTCCTTATGATTATACAGTGGAAGTGAGAAATAGAGTTAAAGGATTAGATCTGATAGACAGAGTGCTTGATGAACTAGGGACAGAGGTTCATGACATTGTACAGGAGACAGGGATCAAAACCATCCCCAAGAAAAAGAAATGCAAAAAGGCAAAATGGCTGTCTGAGGGGGCCTTACCAATAGCTGTGAAAAGAAGAGAAGCGAAAAGCAAAGGAGAAAAGGAAAGGTATACCAACTTGAATGCAGAGTTCCAACGAATAGCAAGGAGAGTAAGAAAGCCTTCCTCAGTGATCAATACAAAGAAATAGAGGAAAGCAATAGAGTGGGAAAGACTAGAGATCTCTTCAAGATGATTAGAGATACCAAGGGAACATTTCATGCAAAGATGGGCTTGATAAAGGACAGAAATGGTATGGACCTGACAGAAGCAGAAGATATTAAGAAGAGGTGGCAAGAATACACAGAAGAACTGTACAAAAAAAGATTTTCACGACCTGGATAATCACAATGGGGTGATCACTCACCTAAAGCCAGACATCCTGGAATGTGAAGTCAAGTGGGCCTTAGGAAGCATCACTGCTTCTTAAGTATGGTAAGTCACCATACTTATAAACTATTTTTTATTTATTCATTGGCCATGCAGCCTGTGGGATCTTAGTTCCTCAAACAGAGAGATTGAACCCAGGCCACAGCACTGAAAGCACTGAGTTTGAACCATTGGACTGCCAGGAATTTCCCTATTAAGTTGATTTTAACCTTACTTGAATCCTCCACATTTCCCCTCTCTTAATAGCCCTTATTCGTTCTACTTTCCACATTTAGAAATAGAAGAATATGGGTAGGGTTATGAATCAAAATAATTTTAGATACTTTTTCTGTCACCCTCAAAATCCTTTAATAGCTATTGACAATCTCCAGTTATCAATAGCATAAATATTATCCATTATTTTGGGATTTTTCAGGATGATGTTACTTATAGACATGTTTGCCTTTTGATTAGTTCTTTCAATGGCTAAAGCTCCCTGGATGGTATTCAAGATGGGAGGGATTTAAGATTGTTGAAAGATGAGCATATAATGCTGTGAGGTATATAGGACATCAGACACCAGGGTGTCTGTATGGAACATTATATGTTGTACAATACAGAGGACACCAATGCAATGCTTATAGTATGGATAAACAATTTGGGACTGGGGTATGGCTGATGTGGTTTTCATTAGCATCATTCATTAGTTCCATTCAATCTTTGACTTGACTTAGTGTCTGATATTAGTTTACCCTTAGTTGGGAGGATTTGGTATATTTGGATTGGTCATAAGACATTTCAGGCTTCCCTGGTGGCTCAGACAGTAAAGAATCTGCCTGCAGTGTGGGAGACTGGGGTTCGATCCCTGGGTCAGGAAGGTCCCCTGGAGAAGGAAGGAGATGGAAACCCACTTCAGTATTCTTGCCTGGAAAACCCCACCGATAGAGGAGCCTGGCAGGCTACAGTCCATGGGGTCACAAAAATTTGGACATGACTGAGCAACTTCACTTTCTTTGTTCTCTAACACATTTCAGCTACCCAGTTAGGTGAAGGCATCTTGACATCATACAAATTTATTGGAGGACTGCTATAAGAATTACAGAATCAGTTATTTTTCAGAGGCTGATTAAGACCAAGGACAAGTAAGAAAAATTAAGACCAAGGAAAAAAGGGCCTGATAACTTAGGCCTATGTGGTCTGAAACTTTGTCTATGAATTTTGGTGGTACTCTAGGGGAATAAAAATGGTTGTGCCTTGCTGTTTTCTATTCTTTGTCTTCTCAAGAATAGCAAATCCAAAACTAGGTAATTAGGGAAATTTTTTCAGATAAAATTGATAGTATAGTATTACTGTTCCCACCACTGCCCCTCTCCCTGCTCCCTGACTATCGATGTCACTATTGTGACCACTATGAAACTTCTTAAATTACTCCCTGAAAGATCCATCTATTTATCTTGAAAGCCTAGCCTAAATTTTCTGGCTTTGCTGGATGAAGGTATTTAACTTCTACCATAAGTCTTCTATTTTTCTAAGCATTCCTTGGATAGATTCAGTGTTTCTTGAGAGATCTGGAAGGTCAAACTGTTCCATGTCCAAGTACGTGTGTCATTCGCTTCTCCTGTGAGAACTTTCATCTTCTTCAGTTGTTTCATAGTCTGTCTTTGTTGATTTTAATGTCATATCTTCACTTTATATTAATGCATTCCTTGTAATGAAAATTCATAATGTTACCCTGGTTTTTATTTTAATGGAAATGAACAGAATAAGCCTGAAATCATGGTGGTAGGAGTAGGAGTGGTTTCACTGCCTTTGGACACTCTGTGTCTCTATATCTAGAAAATGCAATGCTATCTGAATTTTGAGGATATGAAACTTTAATTTTCATTACATTTTGGTAGAGGTGTTGGTTCATTGACACTTTATTATTATTGCAAGCTTTACAATTGTCCCTAAAATTGAGAAAGCCTGTTGGAACAATGATATCCAACGTGTCAAGTCACAAGAGGAATTCTTAATAATATTAACAGAATGCCAGTAAATTTCTATAATTATAATATAGTTAAATTAAATATGATAAATTTTTATAATTATATTATAAAATTTTAATTCTGGTTTCATGCATCCTATTCATGCATCCTTGAAAGAATACCTGTAGAATATTGTTATGTAACATGTCCATGTACAAGTTATTAGAATACTAGTATTTCTTACTGGTTTAAAAATTGAATTTATTTAATTAAAAAAATTCTGAGTAGCAGAATATGTCATTGAACAAATGATGGAAATGAGACATATAGTTAAGAAATTGTAATAAGTTTCAGTAACTTTGAAATATAAATGCTATATCAACAAAGATACCAAGAATGTGAAATTAAGGAAAAGAATTCTAAGTGAATGGATATTTATGAAGTGTAGGTTTTTCTTAATACCAAATCTTCAGAATGTATTGGAAAAGATTTTGAGCATTACATAAAGTCTGTTAAGGGTGTTCTAATACATAGATGCAAAATAAAAAGTGAAAATATACGGCTGAAGTAAAAAGGAGGGAGTGCTAGTTTGTTCCATTTTGAGGAGGATTATTTTGAGCACTGAATTTTCATGCAGGAATTTTATCCAGTTTAAGCCCACTGTGGTGGTAAATTGCTCATGAGATTTCATCTGGATTTCTAAGAAAAAAAGTAGTTAACTTTTATGAGCATGGCAGAGTGAAGGGGCACAGATATTATTGTGGTTTAATTTTACCACATGACCATAACAAAGACTGGTGTGAGAGAAAGAGGCTAATGGATTTGGACAAACCCACTGTATCATTCCCAGCATCTGATAAGCTAATTACCATGGGTGATTTTGTCTCACATGCTGGTGGTGATGCTGAAATGTGCAGAAAATTCATCAGAATTCATAGAATTGAAAAATAAAGTGGTAATGGTCTTTTTGTCTTTAGGGAATGCACCAAATTAATTTGAATTAATTAACACCACCGTTAGCTCACACATAAGAAAGGCTGCTTTTCAGTGTAGCCTTTAAAAAATGTAGGTGTTGCTATCTTACAATGGAGTGGGAAATTCATCCATTTGTGGCACTAAATATGAGATTGACCACTGCTTCACGTACCATATTCTTACAGAGAAAACACTTTATGAGCATCCTAGAGGATAAAGACTTGGACTAAGGGATCTGAAACAACAGAGTGGTAAGTCACCATGAGAATCTGATTTTTTGAAAGATCTACCAAAAGGTTACACACTAGAAAGGCCTTCAAATGAATGATCAATGAGAATGTTTCTCCCAATTGCTAAGCAGTGAGCTCCCTGGCAACCTTTCATATCAAATCCAGATAAAAGGGACTCTTAAATGGCAGTCTGTGAGCTTTCCTCTAGCTCAGTTGGTAAAGAATCTGTCTGCAATGCAGGAGACATGGGTTCAATTCCTAGGTCAGGAGATGCCCTGGAGAAGGAAATGGCAACCCACTCCAGTATTCTCGCCTGGTGAATCCCATGGATGGAGGAGCCTGGCAGGCTACAGTCCATGGGGATGCAAGGGTTGGACATGACTTAGCGACTAAACCACCACCACCATGGCAGTCTGTAAAATTTAAAAAAAAAAAAATCAAGCAAGGGTGAAGGGAAGGGATTCAGGAGAGTGAAGATGATGAAGATTCTTAATATTCAACAATATTAAGAAAGAAGTAAAGGTCATTTATCAATCAATAAAGAGTACAGATTGAGTCACCCTTATCAATAAGAATTTCTGAGAAATGTCTTGATTTTTCTCTGACATCAGTTCACTTCAGTCACTCAACCAAGAAGTTCTAAGAAAATTTCCTCAAGTTTCAAGGTGACAGATATCATTCAACACCAGATATGAGAAAGTTGATCATATAATTTTAAAAAATTGTTGGTAAAAAGCACATAACATGAGATTTCAGTTCAGTTCAGTCACTCAGTCATGTCCGATTCTTTGAGGCTGCATGGACTACAGCACCCCAGGCTTCCCTGTCCATCACCAACTCCTGGAGCTTGCTCAAACTTATGTCCACTGAGTTGGTGATGCCATCCAACCATCTCATCCTTTTTTGTTCCTTTCTCCTACTGCCTTCAATCTTGCTCAGCATCAGGGTCTTTTCACATGAGTCAGTTCTTTGCATCAGGTGGCCAAAGTATTGGAGTTTCAGCTTCAGCATCAGTCCTTCCAATGAGCACTCAGGATTGATCTCCTTTAGGATGGACAGGTTGGATCTCCTTGCAGTCCAAGGGACTCTCAAGAGTCTTCTCCAACATCACAGTTCAAAAGCATGCAAAACATCAACATTGATGAATTTTTTGGTGGCCATTTTAGTATTGAAGCTAGAAGAAAAAAAGTAACATTTCAAGCATAATATACTTTATCATTTTAAGAGAGGTAAAAATGAAACAAATGAAAAAAGAAAATTTGTGCTGTTTATAGAGAAGGTGCTGAGACTGATGGAACCACTTCAAAAGTGGTTTAGAAAGTTTTGTTTTTGCCAGATGCTGCTCCATGGTCTAGTAGACTGTTGAAGCTGATATTGATCAAATCAAGACATTAATGTAGAACAATCAATGTTATATCATGTGGGAGATAGATGACATACTCAAAATATCCAAATCAAGTGTTGAAAAATCGATCATTTGCACCAGCTTGGTCATGCTAATGATTTTGATGTTTGGGTTCCACATAATTTAAGCAAAAAAACCTTCTTGACCATATTTCCACGTGCGATTCTCCACTGAAAACATTCAACTTTTACAGTAAATTTTGGCAAGTGGTGAAAAGTGGATACTGTAATATAATGTGGAACAGAAGAGATCATAGAGCAAGTGAAATGAACCACCACCAACCACACCAAAGTCCAGTCTTCATCCGAAGAAGGTGATGTTTGTTTATATGGTGGGGTTGGGAGGGAGTCCTCTATTATGAGCTCCTTCTGGAAAGCCAAACGATTAATTCTAACTAGTACTGTTCCCAATTAGACCAACTGAAAGCAGCACTCAATAAAAAGTGTCCAGAATTAGCCAACAGAAGATGCATAATCTTCATCGGGATAGCACAAAACCATATGTTTCTCTGATGACCAGGCAAAAGCTGTTCCAGCTTGTCTAGGAAGTTCTGACTCATCTGCTGTATTTACCACATATCGTACCTTCAGATTTCCAGTTATTTCTGTTTTTACAGAATTCTCTTAATAAAAAAATTTCAATTCCCTGGAAGACTATAAAAGGCACCTGGAACAGTTCTTTGCTCAAAAAGATAAAACATTTTGGGAAGATAGAATTATGAAGTTACTTGAAAAGTGGCAGAAGGTAGTGGAACAAAACAGTGAGTACATTGTTCAATAAGATCTTTGGTAAAAATAAAGCATATGTCTTTTATTTTTACTTAAAAATCCTAAGGAACTTTTTGGCCAACCCAATACTTAAAGCTTCAAAAAGTAATTTGACTATTTTATATATTTCACATAAGAATTATGCAGTTTTAAACGTCTTTGACTGACATTTTATTTAGCATAATGTCCTCAAGGTTGATCTATATTGTAGCATATGACAGGATATCCTAACTTTTATGGCTGAATTCCATATTGCCATTGTATACATATGTATTTCCATATATATATATATATACACCACATTTTCTTTATCCATTCACATATTGTCTGCCATCTAGGTGGTTTTGAATAAGTGCTACAATGTGAATAATGCTTCAGTGAAAGTGGTTAGACACATATGTCTTTAAGGTCTTCATTTCAGCTCTTTAGGATAAATACCCAGAAGCTGGATTGTTAAATCATATGATACTTATATTTTTATTTAATTTTTCAAGGAAACTCCATGTTATTTTCCATCGCCAGTGCACCATATTACATATCCACTAACAGAGCACGAAGATTCCAATTTCTCCTCATCCTCACCAACACTTGTTATTATGTCTCTCTGTGTGTATGTGTTTTAATGATAGGCATCCTGACAGTTGTGAGGTTATATCTCATTGTGGTTTTAATGTGCATTTTTCAGATTATCACTGATTTTAAGCATCTTTTCATATACCTTCTGGTCATTTCTAAGTTTTCTTTGGAGAAATGATTATTCAAGTCTTTTGCCCAATTGTATTTGGGTTGTTTTTTTTTGCAACTGAATTGTAAGAGTTCCTTATATATTTTGTATATTAACTCTTTGTCAGTATATGGCTTGCAAATATTTTCTTCCATTCTGAAGATTGCATTTTCACTCTATTGATTGTTTCTTTTGCTATGCAGAAGCTTTTGAGTTTGATGCAGTTGCTGTTGTCTATTTTTGCTTTTGTTGACTGTACTTTTGGTGTCATATTCAAGAAATCATTATCAAGACCAATGTCATGAAGATTTTCCCCTATGTTTTCATCTAGGAGTTTTATAGTTTCAGGTATTACATTTAAGGTTTAAAAACATTTTTGAAATGCTTGTTATATATGATATAAGAGAACAGTTCAATTACCTTGCTTTGCATGTGGAGTTTTCCCAAAACATCTAGTTTTCCCAAAAGCATTTATTAAAGAGAATATCCCGAAACTCTGCTGAATTAATTTGTTAGTCCTAACAATTTTTTTTGATGTAGAGTTTTAGTTTTTACATATAAAATTATGACATCTTCAAACAGGAATAACTTTACTTCTTCCTTTCTGATTTAGATGGCTTTATTTCCTCTTCTTGCCTAATTGCTTTGTCTAGTATGTTCATACTGTATGAAGATAAGTGGCCAGAGTGTTCATCCTTGCCTTGTTCCTGATATTAGAGGAAAAGCTTTTAGTTTTTCACTACTGAGTATGGTATTAGCTGTGGACATTTAATATATAACCTTTGTTATGTTGAAGTCATTTTCTTTTTATTCCTAATTTGTTGAGCAATTTTGTTATGAAAACAATTTTTTGTATGTTGATTTTTTTCAAAAGCTTTTCTACATCTGTTGAGATTATGATGTGATTTTTATTTTTTGTTCTGATAATATTGTATATTAATTTAATTGATTTGTGTATGCTGGGATGCTGTGCTTGCCTTCCTGGGATAAATCCCTCTTGGTCAGGGTTTATGAGCCTTTTAATGTGCTATTGAGATCAGCTTACTAGTATTTTGTTAATGATTTTTGCATCTATATTCATCAAGGATGTTGTGTGCTGCTCTTATACTATCCAAAGAAATGCAATGCCAGTGAATACTCAAACTACTGCACAATTGCACTCATCTCACATGCTAGTAAAGTAATGCTCAAAATTCTCCAAGCCAGGCTTCAGCAATTGATGAACTGTGAACTTCTAGATGTTCAAGCTGGTTTTAGAAAAGGCACAGGAACCAGAGATCAAATTGCCAACATCCGCTGGATCATGGAAAAAACAAGAGAGTTCCAGAAAAACATCTATTTCTGCTTTATTGACTATGCCAAAGCTTTTGACTATGTGGATCACAATCAACTGTGGAAAATTCTGAGAGAGATGGAAATACCAGACTACCTGACCTGCCTCGTGAGAAACCTATATGCAGGTCAGGAAGCAACAGTTAGAACTGGACTGGTTCCAAATAGGAAAAGGAGTCCATCAAGGCTGTATATTGTCACCCTGCTTATTTAACTTATATGCAGAGTACATCATGAGAAAGGCTGGGCTGGATGAAGCACAAGCTGGAATCAAGATTTCTGGGAGAAATATCAATAACCTCAGATATGCAGATGATACCACCCTTATGGCAGAAAGTGAAGAGGAACTAAAAAGCCTCTTGATGAAAGTGAAAGAGGAGAGTGAAAGTGTTGGCCTAAAGCTCACCATTCAGAAAACTAAGATCATGGCATCCAGTCCCATCACTTCATGGGAAATAGATGGCGAAACAGTGGAAACAGTGTCAGACTTTATCTTTGGGGGCTCCAAAATCACCACAGATGGTGATTGCAGCCATGAAATTAAAAGACACTTACTCCTTCAAAGGAAAGTTATGACCAACCTAGATAGCATATTGAAAAGCAGAGACATTACTTTGCCGACTAAGGTCTGTCTAGTCAAGGCTATGGTTTTTCCTGTGGTCATGTATGGATGTGAGAGTTGGACTGTGAAGAAAGCTGAGTGCCGAAGAATTGATGCTTTTGAACTGTGGTGTTGGAGAAGACTCTTGAGAGTCCCTTGGACTGCAAGGAGATCCAACCAGTCCATTCTGAAGGAGATCAGCCCTGGGATTTCTTTGGAGGGAATGATGCTAAAGCTGAAACACCAGTACTTTGGCCACTTCATGTGAAGAGTTGACTCATTGGAAAAGACTCTGCTGCTGGGAGGGATTGAGGGCAGGAGAAGGGGATGACAAAGGATGAGATGGCTGGATGGCATCACTGACTCGATGGACATGAGTTTGAGTGAACTCCAAGAGATGGTGATGGACAGGGAGGCCTGGCGTGCTGCAATTCATGGGGTCACAGAGTCAGACATGATTGAGCGACTGAACTAAACTATACTATCTTTGGCTTTCATACAGGGTAAAGTGAAAGTGAAGGCACTCATTTGTGTCTGACTCTTCTCCACTGTTGGCCTCATAAAATGGATTTGGATGTCTTCTTCCTTTTCATTTTTAGTTTGAAGATTGGCATTAATTCTTCTTTGAATTTTTGGTAGAATGTATCAATGAAGCCATCTGGTCTTGGGCTTTCCTTTGTTTGGAATTTTATGATTATTAATTAAATCTCCATACTAGTTATAAGTCTATTCAGACATTATTTTCTTAACAGTTTAGTCTTGGTAGGTTGTATGTTTCTAGGAATTTATCCATTTCTTTTAGGTTACCCAGTTCATTGGCATATAGTTGTTCATTGTCTTTTGTAGTCCCTTTTATTTCTGTACTCTTCCCTAGAAAATCCCATGGATAGAGGAGCCTGGTAGGCTATAGTCCATGGGGCACAAAGAGTCAGAGACGACTGAGTGACTTCACTTTCTTTCTTTTATTTCTGTGTTATCATGTCTCTTCTCTCACTTTGGAATTAATTTATTTGAATTTTCTTTTTTCTTAGTTAGTCTAGCTAAGGTTTTGTCAGACTTGTTTATCTCTTTTATAAAATCCAACTTTTAGTTTTGTCAGTGTTTTTCTTTCCTCCCACTATTTTCTGTTCCTTTTATTTCTGTTCTAATCTGCTATTACCTTCCTTCTGTTAACTTTAGGCTAATCTTGTACTTCTTCTGTTTCCTTGAGGTGTAAAGTTAGACTGTTTATGTAAGAATTTGTTTCTTTTTTTATTTTAGGAATTTATTGCTATAAACTTGCCTCTTAGTACTGTCCCATAAGTTTGGGTATGTTGTATTTTTGTTTTCATTTTTTTCAAGATATTTTCTAATTTTCTTCTTGGTCTCTTTGACTATCTAGTTGTTCAAGCTTTGTTGTTTAATTTCTGCCTTTTTTTCTATTAATCCCTAGTTTCATTCCATGGTAATAAAAAAAGATATTTCATAGGACTTCAGTCTTCTTTAATTTGTTGTCTTGTTTTGTGACCTAATTTGTGATCTGTCCTGGAGATTGTTCTATGTGTACTGGAAAAGTGTGTATTCTGTTGCTGTTGGATGGAATGTCTATTAGGTTCATTTGGGCTACAGTTTTGTTTAAGTCTATTTTATTATTGATCTTTTGTCTGAATGTTCTGTTCATTATTTAAATGGAATTTGGAATCTTCGACTATTATTGTGTTGCTTTCTATTTCTCCTTTCAGTTATGTCAATGTTTGCTTCGTATATTTAGGCTATCTGATGTTTATTGTTTACATATAATTATTATATTTTCCTGGTGAATTGACACTTTTTATCATATAATATCCTTTGTCTCTTATAACAGTTTTTGACCTAAAAGTCTATTTTATTTGATGTGAGTATGGTCATCTCTGTTCTCTTTGGAAAATACTTGCATGGAATATATTTTTCCTTCTGTTTGCCTTAGTCTTTTGTGAGCAGCATATTTTTTGATTTTTTAGAAAAAAATCCATTCAGCTATGCTATGTCTTTTGATTGGAGATTAATAATTTACCTTTAAAGTAATTACTGATAGGGAATATTGTAAATTTCTTAATTGCTTTGCATCTATTATAGCTTTTTGTTTCTCCTCTCATCTCTTATTTTCACTGTGAGTTATTGATTTTTGTGGTGATATATTTTGATTTCATCCTAATTTTCTTTTGTGTATCTTCTGTAGGTGTTTTCTTTTTGGTTACCATTAGGCTTACATAATGACTCAATGGACGCGAGTCTGAGTGAACTCTGGGAGTTGGTAATGGACAGGGAGGCCTGGCGTGCTGCGATTCATGGGGTCACAAAGAGTCAGACATGACTGAGCAACTGAACTGAACTGAGGCTTACATAAAAAAATGTTTTGGTTATTACAACCTAACAACTACCTAAGCTGTTACAGCTTAAATTGAATTGCATACATAACTCCTACATTTTTACTTTTATCTGCTTTATATTATTGGTGTTACAAGTTATATATTTTATATTATCTACTAACACACTTTTGTAGTTATAATAATTTTTAATGCTTTTGTTTTTTAACGTCTATGCCAGAATTAAAAGTGATTTACACACCATCATTGAAGTATTATTGTGTATCTATATATATATATTTACCTTTACCAGTGACTTTATACTTTCAGATGCTTTCATGTTGTTTCAGATCTTTTTGTTTCAATTTGAAGGGCTGTCTTTAGCATTTCTTATAAGGCAGGCCTAGTGATCATTAACTCCCTGTGCTTTCATTTACCTGAGAAAGTCTGTCTTATTCATTTTGATGGACAGTTTAGTGAGATAGATTATTTTTGGTTGACAGTTTTTTCTTTTAGCATTTTGAGTTATATCATTCCATTCCCTCTGTGCTCTAAAGTTTCTGCTGAAAAAATATGTTGATAGTTATATTGGATACCCCCATAGGTGATTAGTTGTTCTTCTGCTACTTCTTTCAAAATTCTTTCTTTGCTTTTACTTCTAATTGTGTGATTATAAAGAATTTTAGTGTTGGATTATTTGAATTCTTTGTATTTGAGTCTATTGTGCCCATTACTTCCCCAGATTTGTGAAGTGTTTGACCACTGTTTCTTTAAATAAGCTTTCTGCCTTTTCTCTCTCTCTCTTTCCTTCTGGGACCTTCATAATGTATATATTCATCTTCTTGATAGTGTTACATAAATCCTTTAGATTTTCTTTATTCCTTTAAATTCTTTTTTCTTCTCTGACTAGATAATTTCAGATAACTTGTTTTTGAATTCCTTTATTGTTTCTTTTGTTTGATCAAGTTTGATGCTGTACCTCTCTAGTGAAATTTTCAGTTCATTTATTGATTTCTTCAACTCCTTGATTCTTTTTTTAAATTTTCTATATCTTTGTTGAAATTCTAATTTTGTTCATACATGTGGATATTTATTTCTGTGGATAGACATTAAAAAGACAGTGTTGAGAAAGTCTGACAGAGAATCATATCTATAGCATAGCATTCATACAAGTAAAAGAAGTAATATATAAATAACACTATTCTGTAAGCATATATGAATATTTATGAACATGTTTCAAACATATTAGAGCTAAATGTGTGGAAAGGGGAAAATGAAAGTAGAAATGGATAGGAGGGGGGGAAAATAAATAAGAAAACTGACTTGCATGGATCATAAGTGTAATATGTTATGAGATGAAGAATATGTTAACTCAACGCTTTGCAGCTGAGTTCTAAAATACCAACCAACCAACCAACCAACCAGCCCTACAAAACAAAACTAAGTAAGCATTAGAATCTGAAAGTGAAGTCTAAAATGCATTTACTGCTGTGAATTTAGACACAAATGTAAGCAGTACATATTTCTAAAATCAGCAAAGCATGATAATAACACGTTTATGGAAGTTGATTTTGCCTATGTGTTATCCAAGAATTTGTATAGCTTATTTTGCACTGTGTGATACAGTTGGCAACTTTCAAACTATATAAAAGTGACAAAGAAATACATACATACATTTGTTCATTTTGCATTCAGAATGTCTATAATAGTCATAGATTGGACAGCCCTAAACTGATTCACTTAATCCCATTTTGGCAGGTAAATTTCCTGTAATCTTACCATTTTCCCTCATGAAAGGCAAGTTTTTCATCATATACACAAAGGACTTACAAGCATTCTACTGGAACATAGCTATTTAAAAGAAAGCACCACAGAAATTAGACATGTATGCCCTTCATTGCAGCAGCCTTGCCCATCTCCAAACACTGAAGTGTTTTTATTCCATTTCATTTGTTATTGACTCTCCATCATATTCTCTTCTCTTCTCTCCTCTACCAACCTAGATAGCATATTGAAAAGCAGAGATATTACTTTGCCAACAAAGGTCCATCTAGTCAAGGCTATGGTTTTTCCAGTGGTCATGTATAGATGTGAGAGTTGGACTGTGAAGAAAGCTGAGCGCCAAAGAATTGATGCTTTTGAACTGTGGTGTTGGAGAAGACTCCTGAGAGTCCCTTGGACTATAAGGAGATCCCACAAGTCCATTCTGAAGGAGATCAGCCCTGGGATTTCTTTGGAAGGAATGATGCTAAAGCTGAAACTCCAGTACTTTGGCCACCTCATGCAAAGCGTTGACTCATTGGAAAAGACTCTGATGCTGGGAGGGATTGGGGGCAGGAGGAAAAGGGGACGACAGAGGATGAGATGGCTGGATGGCATCACGGACTCGATGGACATGAGTCTGAGTGAACTCCAGGAGTTGGTGATGGACAGGGAGGCCTGGCGTGCTGCGATTCATGGGGTCGCAAAGAGTCGGACACGACTGAGTGACTGAACTGAACTGAAGAACAGAATAGCTCAACCTGAAATTCTATATTTAAAGTTTTCAATGTTCATAGTATTTTGCTATTTTTTCCATTGTAGGTGACATTTCTATGTCAAAGTTGAGTGGAGAGAACAAAGGGAGAGAATTTGGTGACCTTGAAGGCATGGAAATGTTGGGAGCAGTTAGGGAGTACATTAATACTTGGAACTATCATCCCTATAAATATCTAAAAACAAGTATGAGAAGCATAGTGAGATATACAGAATGAATGAAATAAAGATATAAATTCTGAGGTGCTAACTGTCTAATAGTGCTACTCATTCCTTCATGCACAGAATAGATGTTATTGAGCACTTACTCTGTTCTAGGTACTGGAGAATGGACACATTGCCTGCCTTCAAGGAAGTCAGTCTACTAAGGATATGCCCATACACAGAAGTAATTCAAGTAGAACATAGTAAATGCTAAAATAGAAGAAAACAAAGAATTGTGGAAGTTTCAGGAAAGGATGTCAAACTGTTAATCCTCAGTAGATGTGGATAGAAGGTGGCAAGAGCCAGCTGAAGAAAAAACAGGGTTGGGAAAGTCTTAAATAGATGAAAACTTAAAAAAAAATTCTTATGATTTCAAATCATTAATACTGAAAGGGGGAAGAACACTTTAAAAAGTCATTCAGGTGAAGTGCTTTTAAAAGGCACAGCCTATCCAAATGCCATTGATTGTTCATTCATTTATTAATTTATATAACAAATTCACTAGGCAGTGTGCTAGACTCTGTAGATCAAAAGCTGATCAAAAGAGAGCAAAACTCCCTCTTCTAAGGGTTCTTAGCATATTTAAAGTTTACTATTGATTCAGGGGATGTTCTATATACAGATGTAGAACTGATTTTTATGTAGGAAAATTTCTAGGTAGGTGAAAAATCCAGGCATTCTGCTGCTTTTTACCTATGTCATATCATGTATTTTACCTCATTACTCTCAGTATTTTTATGAGATAGATATTATAATTTTCAGTTTTAGATGGTGACCTGTGGTGAAGCTACAAACAGAATCAGAATCCACTGCATCTGGGTCTCTGATGTGTGTGTGTGTGTGTGTGTGTGTGTGTGTGTGTATAACTATAGTTATTATATACACTACATGCATATATATATAGTTACTATAACATTATTATTATTATATATTCAAAATCACTGCAGATGGTGACTGCAGCCATGAAATTAAAAGACACTTGCTCCTTGGGGAAAAAAAGCTGTAACAAATCTCGAAAACATATTAAAAAGCAGAGACATCACTTTGCCAACAAAGGTGTGTATAGTCAAGGCTATGGTTTTTCCAGTAGTCATGTATGGATGCGAGAGTTGGAACATAAAGAAAACTGGGGGCTGAAGAATTGATGCTTTTGAACTGTGGTGTTGGAGAAGACTCTTGAGAACCCCTCGGATTGCAAGGAGATCAAACCAGTCAGTCCTAAAGGAAATCAACCCTGAATATTCATTGGGAAGACTAATGCTGAAATGGAAGCACCAATACTTTGGGTAACTGATGCGAAGAACTGACTCATTAGAAAAGACACTGATGCTGGGAAAGACTGAAGGCAGGAGGAGAAGGGGATGACAGAGGATGAAATGGTAGGATGGCATCACTGAGTTTGACCAAGCTCTGGGAGTTGGATAGGGAAGCCTGACATGCTGCAGTCTATGGGGTCACAAAGAGTCGGACACGACTGAGTGACAGAACTCATTGACTGATATATAACTTCCCTCTGTGTCTCATTGTTTCTATTTAGTTATTTAAAAATACCGACTTTTTCTGACTTTATAAGTAGAATGTATAGAGAAGTGTAAAGATAGAAACAAATCACCCATATCCTATGTTCTTGAGGTATCCTGCCCAACATTGTAGTCACCAGCTATACCTGACTATTGAGCACTTGATATGTGACTAGTCTGAAATTAGATGTGTTGTAAATACAAAATAGACATTAAATATCAAAGGCTTCAGTTCAGTTCAGTCACTTAGTCATGTCCGACTCTTTGTGCCCTCATGAATCGCAACACACCAGGCCTGCCTGTCCATTACCAACTCCCAGGGTTCACTCAGACTCAATAGGAGTAAGCATCTTTTAATTTCATGGCTGCAATCACCATCTGCAGTGATTTTGGAGCCCAAAAAAATAAAGTCTGACACTGTTTCCCCATCTATTTGCCATGAAGTGATGGGACCGGATGCCATGATATTCGTTTTCTGAATGTTGAGCTTTAAGCCAACTTTTTCACTCTCCTCTTTCACTTTCATCAAGAGGCTTTTTAGTTCCTCTACACTTTCTGCCATAAGGGTGGTGTCATCTGCATATCTGAGGTTATTGATATTTCTCCCGGCAATCTTGATTCCAGCTTCTGCTTCTTCCAGTCCAGCGTTTCTCATGATATACTCTGCATATAAGTTAAATAAGCAGGGTGACAATATATAGCCTTGATGGACTCCTTTTCCTATTTGGAACCAGTCTGTTGTCCCATGTCCAGTTCTAACTGTTGCTTCCTGACCTGCATACAGATTTCTCAAGAGGCAGGTCAGGTGCTCTGATATTCCCATCTCTTTCAGAATTTTCCACAGTTGATTGTGAGCCACACAGTCAAAGGCTTTGGCATAGTCAATAAAACAGAAATAGATGTTTTTTCTGGAACTCTCTTACTTTTCCATGATCCAGCGGATATTGGCAATTTGATCTCTGGTTCCTGTGCCTTTTCTAAAACCAAGTTGAACATCAGGGAGTTCACGGTTCACGTATTGCTGAAGCCTGGCTTGGAGAATTTTGAACATTACTTTCCTAGCATGTGAGATGAGTGCAACTGTGCAGTAGTTTGAGCATTCTTTGGCATTGCCTTTCTTTGGGATTGGAATGAAAACTGACCTTTTCCAGTCCTGTGGCCACTGCTGAGTTTTCTTTTTTTTTTTAGTTTTTTATTTTTAAGATTTTAATATCTTTAATTCTTACATGCGTTTCCAAACATGAACCCCCTCCCACCTCCCCTCCCCATAACATCTCTCTGGGATTTGCTGGCATATTGAGTCTGAGGCATAGTATGAAATAAAACCACATTAATATATCTTTTTACATTAATTACATAGTATTGAAATGATACTTTGAATTTATTAGGTTAAATAATGTATATAATTAAAATTACTTTAACCTGTTGCTTTTTATATTTTAATGTAGATATTAGAAAATTAAAAATCATGTATATGGCTTGTACCATATTCCTATGGGCAGTACTAATCTATAGAATATATGCTGAGTCCTTTTTCTATACTTGTATAGAAATTAAAAATTGTGATTTTATCATATTTACTATTTTTAACCTGCTTTTCATTTATTGAAACATCAAATATAAAACACTGGTGAAAGAGGACACAAATAGATGGAGAAATATACCATGTTCATGGATTGGAAGAATCAATATAGTGAAAATGAGAATACTACCCAAAGCAATCTATAGATTCAATGCAATCCCTATCAAGCTACCAATGGTATTTTCAGAGAACTAGAACAAATAATTTCACAATTTGTATGGAAATACAAAAAACCTTGAATAGCCAAAGCAATCTTGAGAAAGAAGAATGGATCTGGAGGAATCAACCTGCCTGACTCCAGTCTCTACTACAAAGCCACAGTCATCAAGACAGTATGGTATTGGCACAAAGACAGAAATATAGATCCATGGAACAAAATAGAAAGCCCAGAGATAAATCCACACACCTATGGACACCTTATCTTAGACAAAGGAGGCAAGAATATACAATGGAGAAAAGACAAATCTCTTTAACAAGTGGTGCTGGGAAAACTGGTCAACCACTTGTAAAAGAATGAAACTAGAACACTTTCTAACACCATACACAAAAATAAACTCAACATGGATTAAAGATCTAAATGTAAGACCAGAAATTATAAAACTCCTAGAAGAGAACATAGGCAAAACACTCTTGACATAAATTATAGCAGGATCCTCTATGATCCACCTCCTAGAATACTGGAAATAAAAAAAATAAACAAATGGGACCTAATTGGGATGATTTGGGAGAATGACATTCTAACATGTATACTATCATGTGAATTGAATCGCCAGTCTATGTCTGACGCAGGATGCAGCATGCTTGGGGCTGGTGCATGGGGATAACCCAGAAAGATGTTATGGGGAGGGAGGTGGGAGGGGGATTCATGTTTGGGAATGCATGTAAGAATTAAAGATTTTAAAATTTAAAAAATAAAAAACTAAAAAAAATAAAATAAAAAAAAAAAGAGTAGCTTGGATGAGTGTGGTAATCACAACAATAAAAGTTAATCTGTATGTGACAAAAAAAAAATTAAAAGCTTCTGCACAACAAAGGAAACTATAAGCAAGGTGAATATACAGCCTTCTGAATGGGAGAAAATAATAGCAAATGAAGCAATTTACAAAGAATTAATCTCAAAAATATACAAGCAATTCCTGCAGCTCAATTCCAGAAAAATAAATGACCCAATCAAAAAATGGGCCAAAGAACTAAACAGACATTTCTCCAAAGAAGACATACAGATGGCTAACAAACACATTAAAAGATGCTCAACATCACTCATTATCAGAGAAATGCAAATCAAACCCACAATGAGGTACCATTTCACGCCAGTCAGAATGGCTGCGATGCAAAAGTCTACAAGCAATAAATGCTGGAGAGGGTGTGGAGAAAAGGGAACCCTCTTACACTATTGGTGGGAATGCAAACTAGTACAGCCACTATGGAGAACAGTGTGGAGATTCATTAAAAAACTGGAAATAGAACTGCCTTATGAAACCCAGCAATCTCACTGCTGGGCATACACACCAGGGAAACCAGAATTGAAAGAGACACTTGTACCCCAATGTTCATTGCAGCACTGTTTATAATAGCCAGGACATGGAAGCAACCTAGATGTCCATTGGCAGATGAATGGATAAGAAAGCTGGGGTACATATACACAATGGAGTATTACTCAGCCATTAAAAAGAATACATTTGAATCAGTTCTAATGAGGTGAATAAAACTGGAGCCAATTATACAGAGTGAAATAAGCCAGAAAGAAAAACACCAATACAGTATACTAATATATGTAAATGGAATTTAGAAAGATGGAAATGATAACCCTGTATGCAAAACAGCAGAAGAGACACAGATGCATAGAACAGGTTTTTGGACTCTGTGGGAGAGGGCGAATGTGGCATGATTTGGGAGAATGGCATTGAAACATGTATAATATCATATGTGAAAGGAATCGCCAGTCCAGGTTTGATGCATGATACATGGTAACTTATATGCAGAGTACATCTTGAGAAATGCTGGACTGGAAGAAACAGAAGCTGGAATCAAGATTGCCAGGAGAAATATCAATAACCTCAGATATGCAGATGACACCACCCTTATGGCAGAAAGTGAAGAGAAACTAAAAAGCCTCTTGATGAAAGTGAAAGAGGAGAGTGAAAAAGTTGGTCTAAAGCTCAACATTCAGAAAACGAATATCATGGCATCCGGTCCCATCACTTCATGGGAAATAGATGGGGAAACAGTAGAAACAGTGTCAGACTTTTTTTTTTGGGGGGGGGCTCCAAAATCACTGCAGATGGTTACTGCAGACATGAAATTAAAAGATACTTACTCCTTGGAAGGAAAGTTATGACCAACCTAGATAGCTTATTCAAAAGCAGAGACATTACTTTGCTAACTAAGGTCCATCTAATCAAGGCTATGGTTTTTCCTGTAGTCATGTATGGATGTGAGAATTGGACTGTGAAGACGGCTGAGGGCCGAGGAATTGATGCTGTTGAACTGTGGTGTTGGAGAAGACTCTTGAGAGTCCCTTGGACTGCAAGGAGATCCAACCAGTCCATTCTGAAGGAGATCAACCCTGGGATTTCTTTGGAAGGAATGATGCTAAAGCTGAAGCTCCAGTACTTTGGCCACCTCATGCAAAGAGCTGACTCATTGGAAAAGACTCTGGTGCTGGGGGAGATTGGGGGCAGGAGGAGAAGGGAATGACAGAGGATGTGATGGCTGGATGTTATCACTGACTCGATGGACGTGAGTCTGAGTCAAGTCCGGGAGTTGGTGACGGACAGGGAGGCCTGGCGTGCTGCGATTCATGGGGTCACAAAGAGTCGCACATGACTGAGCGACTGAACTGAACTGAACTGAACAGGGTGCTAGGGGCTGGTGCACTGGGATGACCCAGAGGGATGGAATGGGGAGGGAGGTGTGAGGGGTCTTCAGGATGGGGAACACCTGTACACCCATGGCTGATTCATGTCAATGTATGGCAAAACCAATACAATATTGTAAAGTAATTAGCCTTCAATTAAAATAAATAAATTTATATATATATATAAAGAATATTTTCTAATGCTATTAAGTGTTTTTCTATGACATCATTTTAAACTATTAAGCACTATTTTATCACATAGGATGTAACATATTTACTGAACAAATTCCTTATTTTTGGACAATGACATTTTTTTCCAGTGTTAGCTCCACAATGAATACTATTGTATATAACTCTATCTCATCTCAGTTTGTTGTTGTTCAGTTGCCCAGTAGTGTCCGACTCTTTCTGACCCCATGGACTGCAGCATGCCAGGCCTCCCTGTCTCTCATGATCTCTTGAAGTTTCCCAAGTTCATGTCCATTGCATCGGTGATGCCATTCAGCCATCTCATCCTCTGACACCCTCTTCTCCTTCTGCCCTCAATCCTTCCCAGCATGAGGGACTTTTCCAATGAGTCGGCTGTTTGCATCAGATGACGAAAATACTGGAGCTTCAGTTTCAGCACCAGTCTTTCCAATGAGTATTCAGGGTTGATTTCCCTTTAGACTGAATGCTTTGATCTCCTTGTTGTCCAAGGGACTCTCAGGAGTCTTCTCCAGCACCACAGTTTGAAGGCATCAATTCTTTGGCACTCTGCCTTCTTTATGGTCCAGCTCTCACAACTGGACATGACCACCGGAAAGACCATAGCCTTGGCTATACAGACCTTTGTCTGCAGAGCAGTGTCTCTGCTTTAAAACACACTGTCTAGGTTTGTCATAGCTTTCCTATGTATATGTATATGTATTCCCTATTTAACTGTATCTGCATCTCAGTTTACTTATTAGGAAAAAAATCCTAGAAGTGGAATTTTTGTGAAAGATTTAAACATATTTGAGGCTTTTGATAGCTATTGCTTAAATTGCTCTACAGAAAAGCTGTAGTTTATACTCCCAATAGCAATATTTAAGAGAGCTCATTTCTCTTAGCTGTCTATTTCATTTTTGTTAAGAGATTAAACTTAATTTCAGAGAAACAAAGTACTCAATAATTTTGTTTATGAAACAAAAGACTATTGTTTAGAAATAATTTTCATTTTCTGTGAAACTTTAAGCCTACATAAGGTTTAGTTATTCTGAATTATTATGTTGCTGCTTAAAATTATTTTTGAGCTACATCTTCTAAGTGAATAATGAGTTAACTGTACACTTTTAAGGAGAACAACCAAATATAATATTGTACAAAGGATTCCATCTGATGCTCACTAAAAATATTGAAAATAAGTGAGTTTTTGGAGATAAATTTTTGTCATCAAGCAACTACTTTCTTTTCCTTTTGTGTTAAGTCTAATTAGTGGTTAAATATTTTCTGTGTAATTAAGAGCAGAAATGTCAGAAAAATCTCCTTCTGTTACGCACAAAATAAACAGATCTCCACTGGAGTTCATGGGCTGCTTGAGTGGTATTTACACCAGTGGGTTCATTGAATAGCAGAACATGCTGTTTCTGTCACATCAGACTTGGGCCAATCTGATAAACATGCCTAACAGCTCTGTTGCTTTAGTGACTCTGAGTTACTCTAGTCAACATTTCTCATATTCAAGACCAGAAGATATATCACAGGTGTGACTTGGCTCTCTGATCTACTTCTCCCTATTGGTTTGCTTAGAGTTAAGGCTCACAGATGAGAACTGTGAGCCTCAGCTGGCAAACACTGCATGCTGGTGGTGGTACAGGCTGATCTCAATCATTACAGCCCATGAAGGGCAAGTGTGTGCCAAGCATTGTTCTTGTTGGCTTTGATTTCTATCTGATTGCCTTTATCAGTTATGTTCCTATTTATCTGGGGCACTTGGAATTGAAACTGTCCTTTTAAGGAAGGGATATGGGAAAACAGACAATCTTTCCAAAACAAAGCTCTGATGATGAAATGGATTTTTAAAAACACATTGTGATCACTGTGTGTGTGTGTGTTTGTGTGATTTCAATTAAACAACCTGTAATTGACTTAACTGATTTGGGGTTTCCCAATGATTTTGTTGGGACTAGATGAGGTGAAAAAATATTTTAAAATACATTTTGGCCAAAATGAAACTTTGTGATAGTAAACTTTAACAGGGAATTGAAGACCACATGTGCAGAAAATGTTTATTTATTTAAATTCAAGCCACTGGCTGAAGATCCAGTACACACAACAAGGCTGTCATATTTCTTGCTTAAACTAATCTGTGGTCCTTCATTGCCTTGTGACCTCTTTCTCTTAGGAATTAATCTTGTTCATCTGGCTATGATTTTTCTCCATGTACTTTCCTTTCAAATGTAAGCTGATAACCAAAATCCAAGAAGGGAAAAGGTGTGTCATGTCTCCTTAGCTATTAGCACAGGAAAAACTAATTGAGGTTATGCATAGGATAAAATTGGTGTTTATGTAGTAAAGAGCAGAGGGGTGGTAGAGTTTAATTAGCAAGTTAGAAGACTTTCCATGTTGCAAGACTCATGTCAGAGCCTCTTATTTTCTCCTTTTACTGTAATTATTGACTATTTTTCCAGTGGAGTCCTATGACATAAGCACTTTTTCTGGTATGATAAACATTGAAAATGTCTGATTAAAGGAGCCAATAATACTGGTAAAATCCACAAATATATAAATTCTTAAATCAAATGCTCTTAACAGTTTTTCTTTAGTATACATGAGGTGTGCTTTCTCAATAGCTCAGTTGTGTCTGACTATTTATGACCCCATGGAATGTAACCCACAGGGTTCCTCTGTCCATGGAAATTTACAGGCAAGAATACTGGAGTGAGTTGCCATTTTTTACTCCAGGGAGTCTTCCTGACCCAGGAATCGAACCTGTGTCTCTTGTGTCTTCTGCACTGGCATGTGGATTCTTTCCTACTGTGCCAGCTGGGAGACCCCAGAAACATAAAAATGTGATTATTTATATCCTTTTAAATGGTGGTACAATTATAGAGTTAGGCATTTCTGTATTAATTAATAAGATACAGCAAAGACCCAAGAAACACTAGAATATAAGTACAACAATGAGGACTAGGAAAATGTTGAATTTTGTCTCATTTTTATGAAAAAAAAAATGCTATAACAACAAATATTTTTCATGTCAGTTGACATTGTATAGCTTTAAGATTTGGAGAAGGCAATGGCAACCCACTCCAGTACTCTTGCCTGGAAAATCCCATGGACAGAGGAGCTTGGTAGGCTGCAGTTCATGTGGTTGCTAAGAGTCAGATATCACGGAGCGACTTCACTTTCACTTTTCACTTTCATCCTTTGGAGAAGGAAATGGCAACCAACTCCAGTGTTCTTGCCTGGAGAATCCCAGGGACGGGGGAGCCTTGTGGGCTGCCATCTATGGGGTTGCACAGAGTCGGACACAACTGAAGTGACTTAGCAGCAGCAGCTTTAAGATTTTTAGATGAAATACATAACTTTTGAGATTCTTACAAAACAGGGATAATATTGGGATTTTAAAGTGGATTGTTTTTTTAACTGTCTAATGAATGTAGTCTGGGCAACTTTTTGGTGTAATGACTAGATCCTGCTTTCTAGAAAACAGTATTTCTCTTGGCTTACTTTTATGAGTCATCCTTAACATTAGTAACTGGTCAGTTAACTCAGTAAGTGCCAAACATTCTCTTATTCATACATTTATCCAAAAAACACATGCAAACATCTACCTTGCGCATAACACTCTTAATTTTAATTAAGGATTCAATTAAAAACAAGCTATTTTGTGCCCCAGGGGAATTTATAGTCTCATAGAGAGAGAAGACATTAGAGCAAATGAGTTAACACCGAGCTAAGAGATTGGTGGGAGAATTAATGAGTATCTTGAAGAGAGAAGAGGGGGAACTACACTATGAGTTGGGTTAATCAGAAAAACTAGTTGAAAATGGAGGTGTGGTAATCATGAGCAGGTTTGTACAACTTCCATAATGTCTAGAAATATTTTGGTTCTAGAATTCCTCTACTCCAGTTCTTTTATTTTGCTGGTGAAGAAATTAAGGTCCAAAGAACATATGAAGCTTTAGGTGTAACTTATGAGGTGTAGCTCAGTGGTGACTGAGCTGGGGCTGGAACCCAATTTCCCAGTCCATTAGTTCAAGGTGCTTTCTGTTAGAGCAGTTTAAGAGATAACAAATCCAGTGATCCCCAACATTTTGGCACCAGGGACTGATTTCTCCATGGACAGGTGGTGGTGGTGGGGGGCGGGGGACAGAAGGTTTCAGGGTGATTTAAGCTCATTACATTTATTTTATACTTTATTTCTACTATTAATTGTGTCTGCCTGCAATGCGGGAGACCTGGGTTTGATCCCTGGGTCGGGAAGATCCCCTGGAGAAGGAAATGGCAACCCACTCCAGTATTCTTGCCTGGAGAACCCCATGGACGGAGGAGCCTGGTTGGCTACAGTCCACGGAGTCGCAAAGAGTCAGACACGACTGAGCGACTGAGCGATTTCACTTTCACTTTTCACCTCAGATCATTATGCATTAGATCCTGGAGGCTGGGGCCTCCTGGACTAGTGACCCACCACAGACCTTTGTTGTTAAACTGTCTTGTTGTCAATCTTTTTGTCAGATTTTCAAAATTTTAGGTTTGAAATTTATCCTTTTGATTAACTCAGAACTGTATTAGGTTTTACTGAGAAAAATTATTTACATGCCATGTTGCTGTATTATGGAAGTGATTTTCACTGAAGATAGCATGACTTTGCGATTTAGAGTAGGAATATGTAAAAGAAAATGTTTTGGGGTTTGTCACGCCCCACCTTCATTCTTTACCTCTCATGGTCCTAATGGCCTCCATTTTAATTTTCCTTCCATAAAGCAATCTTTCAACAGCCCTATGCATGTTGTATTTTCTTTACAAAGTCTACCAGGAAAGCAGTGTTTGAAAAGTTCAGTACTGCTTCCAATCTCAGGCTTTATCTTTGAAATTTTGCACACTGAGTTAAAATATTGCTACATTTGTGGCCTGGGATCGTCCCTGCTAATTCCATATGAAACAAGAGTGCCAAAGAACTCTTAGAACTCCCCTTGTGAATTTGCTTGGTGAGCAGTTCTGGACTTGGCGTTTTAATCTCTCCATCAGGATCAATGTGATCCTGTGTTAACGCCAAGGTCAAGTAGGATAAGCAGTTGAACTTTCTCCTTCATCTTGCGTGGCTTGTTGAAACATGTAACCTTTATAGGCTTGGTTTCTGCTTTGGAGGGGAATTTGAAGTCCAGATGTTTCTTTCCTTCTTTTGAAAACCCCTTTTCATTTTTACTAGGCTTGGTGTCAGAGAAGCAATTGGGGGTAGATTAGGTAGGAGGTGGAAGGTCAGTGTTTTCTTCACTAATATTGCAAAATAAGAGATTTTTTTGTGTTTGTTTCTTTCCATTTTCTGCCAGTTGGGCCACTGAGTGTAAGTTGTCGATTCTGAAGACATAGATTTCCTTCTTGTGTCAGCAGTGGCCAGGCAGTCAAGGTAAGTGAAGAAAAGATAGGTGGCAGTCCTTTTGGTTGGCAAAAAATAAACCCTTAAGTAGCCAGCTGCTCCCTTTTTAGGCTTTTTTTTCCCAATGCAGTCAATGTAAATAACTCCCTTCTTCCTCAAATGCTATAATGTTTTTTGTTACTAATAACCTATGAATAAAACAGTAGCTAAACTGCTTTTCTTTTTCTAAAGCAGTCATAATTTCTTGATGAACAACCATGCATTCATTATCTTTAATTACAAATGACATTTATGGCCAACTTTATAGCTCCTGTCATTTCACATGGCTCACTAACAAGTCCCTTCAAATAACTCCTTTAACAGCTTCAAGTGAGTGGGCTTTTGTTGCAGAAAAACACATGGAATGGTCTATTAATTGGCCATACATTCAATTCTGCCTATTTCTTACTGGAGGTAGTAGTCTAAATCTCCAGTTCATGTTTTCTATGACGTCTATGAATGATGGTAAATAATTCCCCGGCTAATTTCATGGGCACAAAATAACTAAAAAATAAACCAGAAAACACGAACAAAAACTCAAAGAGTGGAAGACACATATAAAAATTCTAGAATTTTATGGTCAGTAACTGATCTTTGCAGTGAAATTGCAAATTGTTGTTGGGGATAAAATCACTGCCACATTTTGGGATAAAAATAAGTATTGTGAATTCTTCTGCTAATCATTTCTTCTTGTTTTGTCCTTGTCTAGTAGCCAAACTTAACTTTCTGTGCTTTTGGTCACTAACTGGGGAGTACTGCTAACTCCCTGACTGAGTAGATGTTATAATGTAGGTACTAGACAGAAGATGGATTTTCAATCTTCATTGCACATTAGAATCACATAATGCACATTAAAGAAATACTGTTGTCTAGACTCCACTTCCCAGGCTTCTGATTGAATTTTTCTGGTGTTGAAGAGAAAGGAGGATGACACTGATTTCTTTTTAAAAGATTGCCAGATGACACTAATGGACCAAGGCTGAGAATTGTAATAGTTAAATGACAGAAAGACTACTATGTTGTATGTTAGTTGTTCAGCCTTGTCCGGCTCTATGTGACCCCGTGGACTGTGGCCTGCCAGGCTTTTCTGTCCATGGAATTCTTAAGGCAAGAATACTGGAGTGGGTTGCTATTCCCTTCTCCAGGGGATCTTCCTGACCCAGGGATCGAACCTGTGTCTCCTGCATCGCAGGCGGATGGATTCTTTACCGTCTGAGTCACACTACCTATTTAGGGTATTTCAGCTGGCAGAGATAGATTCTCCTTTCAGGGAAAAAAAAAAAAAAAAAAGAAAACAGTCTTTCTTTTTCATTATATAGTCATAGTAAAATTTTCAACCTGCGTAGTTACAGGTTTTTTTTTTTTTTGAGTTTTTTAATGGAGCTAAAATTAAGCCTGTTTTTTTTATTATGATGATTATTTTTTTAATATCTTTAATTCTTACATGCGTTCCCAAACATGAACCCCCCTCCCACCTCCCTCCCCATAGCATCTCTCTGGGTCATCCCCATGCACCAGCCCCAAGCATGCTGCATCCTGCGTCAGACATAGACTGGCGATTCAATTCTTACATGATAGTATACATGTTAGAATGTCATTCTCCCAAATCATCCCACCCTCTCCCTCTCCCTCTGAGTCCAAAGGTCCGTTATACACATCTGTGTCTCTTTCCCTGTCTTGCATACAGGGTCGTCATTGCCATCTTCCTAAATTCCATATATATGTGTTAGTATACTGTATTGGTGTTTTTCTTTCTGGCTTACTTCACTCTGTATAATCGGCTCCAGTTTCATCCATCTCATCAGAAATGATTCAAATGAATTCTTTTTAACGGCTGAGTAATACTCCATTGTGTATATGTACCACAGCTTTCTTATCCATTCATCTGCTGATGGACATCTAGGTTGTTTCCATGTCCTGGCTATTATAAACAGTGCTGTGATGAACATTGGGGTACATGTGTCTCTTTCAATTCTGGTTTCCTCGGTGTGTATGCCCAGCAGTGGGATTGCTGGGTCATAAGGCAGTTCTATTTGCAATTTTTTAAGGAATCTCCACACTGTTCTCCATAGTGGCTGTACTAGTTTGCATTCCCACCAACAGTGTAGGAGGGTTCCCTTTTCTCCACACCCTCTCCAGCATTTATTGCTTGTAGATTTTTGGATCGCAGCCATTCTGACTGGTGTGAAGTGGTACCTCATTGTGGTTTTGATTTGCATTTCTCTAATAATGAGTGATGTTGAGCATCTTTTCATGTGTTTGATAGCCATCCGTAAGCCTGTGTTTTATTCTTTATAAACAAAAGATGAATAGTGACTCAGATAACTGTTTCCACTAAGAGAGTTTGCTTCTTGGGTCAAGACTGTAAGTTATGATGAATTTATAGACAATTTTTATAAATATGAACCAATAATCTTTTTTTTTTCGCCTAACCTAATTTGAGTTGCTTCCGTCACTTGCAATCAAATAATTACTGCTCAAATGTGGGATATACAAAATGTTTAGATGTAGGTAACTGGAGACAAGTGAAACCTTTTTATAAGGGGTAGAACCAGAGTTGGAATAATCTGGATTGACTAAGGAGAGATGGAAGAAAATTCTGAGTGGAAAATAATTCACTGATATATCTGGATCATACATGGATTGTGGAGCAGATTTTTTAATCGTTGGAGTGAAAATCCAACGATTCCTTATCTTATCACAGTGGAATATACTCAAGTTATGGTAACTGATACAACGTTATTGTTACTTAGACTTCAGAGGTTCCTGACACCGCATCTATCTTTTGTTTGAACATTTATACATTTTAAAGCATTAGTCTGATGCTGGGAGGGATTGAGGGCAGGAGGAAAAGGGGACGACAGAGGATGAGATGGTTGGATGGCATCACCAACTTGATGGACATGAGTTTGAGTGAACTATGGGAGATGGTGATGGATAGGGAGGCCTGGCATGCTGCGATTCATAGGGTCACAAAGAGTCAGACACGACTGAGAGACTGAACTGAGCTGGACGGCAGCATGTTTGAGTTGAGCATATAAATGTTTTCTGGTATCATTTGAAGTCATATATTTCTAGTTGGACTACAAGCACATTCCCCAGCAAGAGGATCTTGAACAAATTATTTAGTTTTTTTTCAGATTTCATTTTATCATGTATAAATGAAGAGCACAATCATACTGACTTTTTGGGACTATCGAGGGATTTTGAGGAGATAATGAACAGTACACATAACAGGTGCCTTGTATTGTTATTTAGCGAAGATCATAGATTTCTAGAAAAGGCCTTTGTGTGAAGGACACAAGTGAGCAGTTTTTTCATTCATTTTCTGGGCATGTTGTGGCCACTCCCTCTCCCTGGGTCATTATAAATCAAGAAAAGTCTACATAGGTCAAAGCAGGAATTATTGTAATTCAGTTTCTTACATTTGTATAGAGATAGCATGGTGTAGTGGGAAGAGTGTAGGGATTAGCGTCTGATACCCTAGGCTCAAGTGCTAGCTCTGGCACTTATTGTCTCCTATTCCGTTATTGGCCAGATACCTCTCTGTTGGCCCATATCTTGAGGCTGCTATGGGCAATAGTGACAGAGTCAATGAGAAAGTAAATTTGCAATTGTAAAGTGTTGTCCAAATGTAATTATGAAAAGAGAGACAGCATCTCTATTCTTAGAATTTAGAAAAATGTATAAATACAAGGTTCTCAAAGCAAGAATACTGAAGTGGTTTGCCATTCCCTTCTCCAGTGGATCATGCTTTGTTAGAACTCTCCACCATGACCTGTCCATCACAGGTGGCCCTACATGGCATGGCTCATAGTTTCATTGAGTTAGACAAGGTCAATTTTCATTCCAATCCCAAAGAAAGGCAATGCCAAGGAAAGTTCAAACTACTGCACAATTGCACTGATCTCACACGCTAGCAAAGTAATGCTCAAAATTCTCCAAGCCAGACTTCAACAGTACATGAACCGTGAACTTCCAGATGTTCAAGCTGGATTTAGAAAAGGCAGAGAAACAAGAGATCAAATTGCCAACATTCACTGGATCATAAAAAAAGCAAGAGAATTCCAGAAAAACATCTATTTCTACTCTATTGACTACACCAAAGCCTTTAATGTGTGGATCACAACAAACTGTGAAAAATTCTTCAAGAGATGGGAATACCAGACAACCTGACCTGCCTCCTGAGAATCTGTATGCAGGTCAAGAAGCAACAGTTAGAACTGTATATGGAACAACTGACTGGTTCCAAATTGGGAAAAGAGTGCATCAAAGCTACAGCTTTGTCACCATGCTTCTTTAACTTTTATGCAGAATACATCATGTGAAATGCTGGACTGGATGAAGCACAAGCTGGAATCCAGATTGCCGGGAGAAATATCAATAACCTCAGATATGCAGATGACACCGCCCTTATGGCAGAAACTGAAGAAGAACTGAGGAGCCTCTTGATGAAAGTGAAAGAGGAGAGTGGAAGAGTTCGCTTAAAACCCAACATTCAGAAAACTAAGATCATGATATCCAGTCCCATCACTTCATGGTAAATGGGAAAACAATGGAAATAGTGACACACTTTATTTTTTCTTTGGCTCCAAAATCACTGCAGATGGTGACTGCAGCTGTGAAATTAAAAGACACTTGCTCCTTGGAAGAAAAGCTATGACCAACCTAGACAGCATACTAAAAAGCAGATATATTACTTTGCCAACAAAGATCTCTCCAGTCAAGGCTGATTTTCCAGTAGTCATGTATGGATGTGAGAGTTGGATCATAAAGAAAGCTTAGCACCAAAGAATTGATGCTTTTGAACTGTGGTGTTGGAGAAGACTCTTGAGAGTCCCTTGGACAGCAAGGAGAGCCGACCAGTCCATCCTAAAGGAAATCAGTCCTGAATATTCATTGGAAGGACTGATGTTGAAGCTGAAACTCCAATACTTTGGCCACCTGATGCAAAGAATTGATTCATTTGAAAAGAACTGGGAAAGATGGAAGGCAGGAGGAGAAGGGGACAATAGAGGATAAGGTGGTTGAATGGCATCACTGATGCGATGGACAGGAGTTTGAGTAGGTTCTGGGAGTTGGTGATGGATAGGAAGCCTGGCGTGCTGCAGTCCATGGGGTGGCAAAGAGTTGGACACGACCGAGCGACTGAATGGAACTGATAAATAGAAGTGGTTAGGGCCTAATCATTTAGTTTCAGTTGAAGGCTTTCCTGGTGGCTCAAACTGTAAAGAATCTGCCTGTGGGAGACCCGGGTTCAATACCTGGGCCGGGAAGATCCCCTGGAGAAGAGACTGGCAACTCACACCAGTATTCTTGCCTGGAGAATTCCACGACAGAGGAGCCTGAGGGGTTATAGTCCACGGGGTCACAAAAGAGTTGGACAGAAGTGAGCAACTTTCAGTTCACTGATAGTGAGCATTCCATTGAAGATACAGTAGAGTAAGTGCCATTCAATTTATCTTTATCATGGAATTGGCCCTGGGAATACACATGAACCTCAAAAGTATCTTTGGCTGCATAAAACTAGATTCTACAAAAAACTAAAAAAAAAAAAAATAATGTATGGTCTTACAGATGTTAAATTTCTCACTTGGGCACAGCAATCCAGCAAATAATTCATTTATTTGAAGGCAATTACCTACCTTGTGGCCGACATGTTTATAAAGAAAACCCAAGCATTTAGTTTCCGTTTGTTTTTGTTTAGGTTGGTTTTTCCATTGTCTTGCCTTGGGTCTAAAGAAAGCCTGCACATAATAGGAATGGCATGGAGCTATTTTAAAAAATGTGGCTAGAGGAGGAGCTAAAAGCCTAAGAGCTGCCACCGCAGATATAAACAGTATCTACTTTTATGACTTGACTTTAATAACAATGGGACCCACAGAACGCCTCCCACCCGCTACAGGCAGGGCATTACCGCCCTTTGTTCCACTTTCTGCATTTATCCACCGGCCAAAGGTACCTATTGCCACATCCACTTCCCATGCCAGGAGCATTTACTTTTCCCCAGTGTGCAGGTTTGGATACATTTTTGTTCTGGAGATATATCAAAGTCAGTCTCTAGCCTGCGGTCTAGAGTACAGAAGAGTTTAGTCATGGATTGGTCCAACTTCTGAACGACAATATTAAGCTTATGAATTCTGAAATGTTTACGTTAGCTCTAGCATGCCGTTTACTGCAGTTGTTGACACTAACACTGTTTGGTCCAGATGAGAGAACAAGATCAGCAACCGAGATTGTTTTGTGTTGTAAGTTCTACTTGCAGATGTCCTCAAACTAATGAAAGCCAGAGTGTATTTCTTTCCCTGATCACATGATCAGAAAGCCAAGGTTGTTGGAGACATTCAGGAAAGCTTTATTTGTCAAGGTTAACAAATTATTGGGGGAAAATAATATGAGACTTCATTAGACATTGCCTGAGAGGATTTATGAGGTAACCTGCTTTCTTGGGTATATTTCAGGGGCCCTTCAAAGCCTTGTATGTGGAAAAGAGTGCTGTATGTTAGTAGCATCTGTTTAGCCATTACTTTTTAAACTGCCGTTTTCGGTATGTAAAACAAGCATTGAATTCAAATAATTTTCAATAAGCTAAAAAGCTGCTTCATTTTCACAACAATTTTGGCTCTGTAGACATGGTTTTGGAACATACACTGCTTGGTCTTAGAAATATGCATAGAGAGAACCTTGCTTCATTTTTCCTTTTGTTTTCATTTGTTTAATATTATACTAATGGACAAGTTGGGCCAACTAAAGAGAGAAAAAGCGGCAAGTTAAGGGAAGGGTGATTTTAATTAGCTAACTCTTTTTAAAACTGCTGAAATCTGCCCCTTGGATTGGCAATGCTTTACCATTAGAACCAGACAGACCCTGAAAAGTTTTTAACTTTTCTTTCTCTTTAGATTTCTTTAAAAAAAATAATCTTTTTTACAAGGTTTTCTACATTGTTCTTGAGAGACAGGTATAGTGTTAGATCTTGAAGAAAAATATGTGAAGATATTTTTATATCTGCATGGGCCTTATTCCCTGGTAGAAAAAATAATAAAATGGTAACTCTATGCATACAACAAAAACTATTTTCAACTTGTATACACCATGAAAGCTGTGTGCTTTACAAACACAGTTATAATGGCAGCTAAGGAATTTGGACAACAGTTTGAGGTTTGCTGTAATGTTCTTTGAAACGCACTGATCTAAAGATTTTGTTCTAATCTGCTCAGCTTGGATCTTTGAATATTTGAAATCTGAGAATAACCATTTGATTATTTTAAACCATAGTATATTAAAGAATATGCATAGTATTATTAAAGAATATACAATAGTCTTCTGTTTAGAATCTTATTTGATATATCCAGCATTAAATGTATTAAGCTTTTTCTCTAAAACATTTCACTGTTATATTTTAATTTTGAACATATATGAGTTATTTTCAGCCTTGTAATAAATACATAGAAAAATATGTATTCACCTGCTCTACCAACGTAGCTCTTGTTTCCCAAACTAAATGTCTTCACTTAATAATGGTGATAGCTAACATTTATTGAATACTTACTAAATGACAGAACAGTGCTAGGCACTTTACATGTGCCCAAGAGTGACTGTTTTCTTCCATCCTGTTTCTTCTTCCTGGCAACCCAACTAGTACATTTCCACTCTCGTTTGTAATTAGGTGTGGCCATGTGAGTTAGTTCTTGCCAAGGGAATGTGAATAACAGTGATGTGTATCACTTCTAGGTCTAGTCCATAAAATCATCTCACATGAGATACTCTGTGCTCTTTCCTTTTCTTCTGGCTTGATGCAGAGAAGCATGATAATGTTAGAAGTGATGTGTTGAAAAAGGTATGGTTACAAGATGAAAAGAGCCTGGGTTCCAATATCACTGTTTGAAGTGGAGCCCCCTGATAATTGAGAATACCCTTTTGGGATGGTACATGTGTGAGAGAGTGAAATTTTTGTCATGTGAGAGTCATTATATATTTGGGCATTTATTGGCTTCCCTGGTGGCTCAGACGATAAAGCATCTGCCTGGAATGTGGGAGACCTGGGTTTGATTCCTGGGTCAGGAAGATCCCCTGGAGAAGGAAATGGCAATCCACTCCAGCACTCTTGCCTGGAAAATTCCATGGACAGAGGAGCCTGATAGGCTACAGTCCATGGGGTCGCAAAGAGTTGGACACGACTGAGCAACTCTGTCCTGTCCTGTCCTTATTTGTAACAGCTAACATTAACAGACATATATTATTTAATTCTTTGCTCCTTGAGATTTCAAGGAATATTATTTTATTCATTTTATGAATAAGGAAGCTGGTTCATAGAGATTTTTAAAAGTGATGACTCAATGGAACATAGTTCCTAAATGGTAAAGCGAGGACTTGATCAAAATTCTGTTTGTAGATGCCTCTTTCTTGTGTTACAATTATCAATAAAAAATAAAATAATTTTGTATTCTACAAATCTTACATTTTGTGCTACATAGTTATATGCCTTTTAGAATTAAAGAGATATTGTTTGCATACTAATATTTCAGTAAATTCCTGTATTCACTAAACTTTGTCTTTAGTTTGTAGGTTGTACTCAGTAAAATTTTTGTGATGATAATTGGGGTAGTTTTTTCAATGACAATTAAGATTTATTTAAGTTATATAATACTCATATTTTAGAGTAAAAAAGTTAGAAGAAATTATATCACGAGTGTCATTATATGAAGATTCATAATCAATATTATTAAGTAATATGTCTATAGGATGCATTTTTCAAAATGCATACTTTTTGAGATTAAATTGATTATAAAAATCATTAATGGCAACAACTTTTGTTACTGCTTAATATTTTACCCAAGTTAGTTTCACTGAGCTATTTCATGGTTTCAATCAGGAAATTTTCATAGTCATTTAAAATCTGATGAGGTCTGTATTTTTAGATCCCTGTGTCTCATTGTCATTCAAGTGACTGTGGACTCTTCCACATCTATCAAGGGATAGCACTGTAACTGCATCATGATGTTTGGATCAATGGAAAAGATGTTTTGAACTGTTGCCATAATATATGCACAATCAAGTTAATAAGCATAGTAAATGCATCATAGGATAATATGGCTTTAAATGTAGAGACTTTGTATGCTTATTAAAGAAAAAAAAAAAAAGAAGACAGAAGAACAAGTATCTGAAGTCTTAGAAGTTAAGCAAGTACATGTCCAAAGAGAAAAAGCCTACTGGATAGTGGAAAAACTTAGACATCAATTATAGTAAAAGAAAGCATTCTCAAAGCCCAAACCAAGTAGTGAAGTACATAAAGGCATTGAGGAAGCTGACAATTTGTATAACAAAATGCTTGAAATTCCAGAGGAAATAAACTTTTGCTCTTGTTTTATAAAATAACATATTTATTCATGGTTAAATAACCAAGTATAACATTCCATGCTAAGGACCAAAGTCCTTCATTTTCTTGTTGAAACATTGGAATGGTTTTCCATAATGAAAAAATGAAAACAAAAACTGCTTCTCAAGAGAATGATCAGTTTGTTTCACTGGAGAGTGTTTGGCAGTTTTCTCTTTATCTAACTAAAGGATCCCTGCTAATTCTCAGCATTACCTATTACTCTTGACCTCATCTCTCTAGGAGAAGAGTCTAGTTTTGGGGCCAAACCTCCTAGAGGAACACCAGGGCCTCTTCTTTTTGCGTAGAAAGTTCCATTTAGTTCTGGCAACACAAGGCTTTCTGGTTCAAAGAGAAGAGTCTTATAAGACTTCTTGGACACCAAATAACTCTTACAAAACAACATTTTGATGAATTAAGTGTAAATGAATCAGAAACATATGGATTAAATTTCCTTTGAAATATGCATGCCTTTTCTGAATTAAGGGGGGAAAGGTTTGGCAAAATGTATTTTGCTGAACCCAAAACACTAGGATAAATCTCAGTGTTTTCCTGGACCCCCAAATTATGCTGGAGTCTCTTTTATTTTAAAATTAATTCATGTTTAGGTTTAATACAGTTTATTTTTTAAAAATTGAAAATGGCTTTACTTCAACCTCTAATTTTTTCTCTGGATTTGTGTTTTCTTCTGTTCTTGATAAAACTTCTGACACTTAAAAGCATGCATCCAACTTTATGTTCACATGTCATCAAACTTTTAAAAGAAGAAATGCATTTTGCTTCTCTGTCAATAATTGTGCAATCTTAATTTTGCATCTTATTCAAATTTAAAATTTCTATGTAAGTTGTTTAGAATTTTTCCCCATGCTGTGGTCACTTAGAAAATACACAAACTAGAAAGGTTTTTGAATTAAAGAGACATCAGGCTCCTATTTAACAGAATAAAGGTAGTGACACCTAATGAGGAAATTTGTGTGGTGAAGATGGTTTTGTATCTGTTCTGCTGCTTTGAAGAGTATATCCACTCTTTTTCCACCTTCCTCATTACGCCATGGAGATAGAGGACGAAATGAGTTTAAGAGGTTTTTTCCTAAATTTCAGTGTCCTTGTTCTATCTCTGACTTAATTGACCTCTTTGGGTGAACTTATGCCAAGAAGGGGCAGAAGAATAAACACTTACTGAATTAGCTCAGCTGTGTGCATTGGCACACAGACCCTACTATTCTTTTATCTGTGATTGCAGGCCATCTGACTTTCCCAGTCTGCTTTAGATACTCAGTCCTTTTTTCACTAAACTATAAGCATGCAAGTCTTCTTTATTTTCTCACTTATACCAAACTTCCTCCCCTCAGGGTCCTTGTCCTTGCTGTTCTCTGAGCTTGGAATGCTCCCTACTTTCCATCTCCCAGCCACTCCAATGGCTAATCCAACTCAGCTTTCAAGGCACATTTCAAATATCACCCGTCCAGAGAGGTCTTTCCTGAACAGCTTATCTTGAGTATGTTCCTTTCTCAAGTTTTTTTTTTTTTTTTTTTAAATTTCCTTTAAAGCATTTACAATCAATCACAGTCCATAATTACTTTAGTTTTGTGTTGGTTTCCCTGCTATTTCTTCCAAAAAGGCAAGGACTGTGTTTGCCTTGTTTATGATTTTTCATCTCAGTTCCTTGATTTTTCATCTCAATACCTACACACAGAAGGTATTGAATAAGTGTTGTTGAATGAGTAAATGAAAGCATGAGGCTTTAGATGATCTGTGTCTTGTTCTTTAGAGTTGTGACATGCAATTTCTATCGCAAACTTACTACAGAAAGAGATAGAAAAGATAGCAGATAAAATGGATTATGTGGATTTGCTGGGACTTTGTTAGTTTGTGTTTGTCATCCTGGTTTAATTATTCATAGTAGTCACTTTCACTTTCAGCAGTGGTCTGGTTGGGGCAATTAATTATACGATCATTTGAGTTATCTAGTATTTTGGACAAATATATAATATATTCTCTGATGTTGGGAAAGATAGAAGACAGGAGGAGAAGGGGATGACAGAGGACAAGATGGTTGTGTGACATCATCAACTCTATGGACATGAGTTTGAGCAAGCTCTGGGAGATGGTGAAGGGCATGGAAGCCTGGCGTGCTGCAGTCCATGGGGCTGCAAAGAGTTGGACATGACTGAGTGACTGAACAACAACATATAATGATATGTGTTCATCAATATGGTACCATACAGAGTACTTTTCTTGGCTCTAAATATCCCCTATGCTCTATCTATTTATCCCTACCCTACAACCCCTAGCTAGCAATTACTAGCTTTTTCCTATTTCCATAGTTTTGCCTCTTTTCAGAATGTCATATATTTGGAACCATGTAGTATGTTTCTTGATCCACTCTGACAATCTCTTTCAGTTGGTGCATTTAGACCACTGATCTATAAGGTGATTATTGATGTAGCTGGATAACTATTTACCAGATTAGTTACTGTTTTCTGATTGTTCCCTTTGTTCTATTTTAGCCTTCCATTCTTTTTCTGTCTTTTTTTTTAAAAAAAATTTTATTTTTACTTTATTTTACTTTACAATACTGTATTGGTTTTGCCATACATTGACATGAATCCACCACGTGCGTGCGTTCCCAAACATGAACCCCCCTCCCACCTCCCTCCCCATAACATCTCTCTGGGTCATCACCGTGCACCAGCCCCAAGCATGCTGTATCCTGCATCGGACATTCGATTCTTACATGATAGTATACATGTTTCAATGCCATTCTCCCAAATCATCCCACCTTCTCCCTCTCTCTCTGAGTCCAAAAGTCTGTTATACACATCTGTGTCTTTTTTGCTGTCTTGCATACAGGGTCATCATTGCCATCTTTCTAAATTCCATATATATGTGTTAGTATACCGTATTGCTGTTTTTCTTTCTGGCTTACTTCATTCACTCTGTATAATCGGCTCCAGTTTCATCCATCTCATCAGAACTGATTCTAATGTATTCTTTTTAACAGCTGAGTAATACTCCATTGTGTATATGTACCCCAGCTTTCTTATCCATTCATCTGCCAATGGACATCTAGGTTGTTTCCATGTCCTGGCCATTATAAACAGTGCTGCGATGAACATTGGGGTACACGTGTCTCTTTCAATTCTGGTTTCCTCAGTGTGTATGCCCAGCAGTGGGATTGCTGGGTCATAAGGCAGTTCTATTTGCAATTTTTAAGGAATCTCCACACTGTTCTCCATAGTGGCTGTACTAGTTTGCATTCCCACCAACAGTGTAGGAGGGTTCCCTTTTCTCCACACCCTCTCCAGCATTTATTGCTTGCAGATTTTTGGATCGCAGCCATTCTGACTGGTGTGAAGTGGTACCTCATTGTGGTTTTGATTTGCATTTCACTAACAAATAATTTCAAGATTTGTATGGAAACACAACAAACCTCGAACAGCCAAAGCAATCTTGAGAAGGAAGAATGGAACTGGAGGAACCAACTTGCCTGACTTCAGGCTCTACTACAAAGCCACAGTCATCAAGACAGTATGGTACTGGCACAAAGACAGAAATATAGATCCATGGAACAAAATAGAAAGCCCAGAGATAAATCCACATACATATGGACACCTTATCTTTGACAAAGGAGGCAAGAATATACAACGGAGAAAAGACAATCTCTTTAACAAGTGGTGCTGGGAAAACTGGTCAACCACTTGTAAAGAATGAAACTAGATCACTTTCTAACACTGCACACAAAAATAAACTCAAAATGGATTAAAGATCTAAATGTAAGACCAGAAACTATAAAACTCCTAGAGGAGAACATAGGCAAAACACTCTCAGACATAAATCACAGCAGGATCCTCTATGATCCACCTCCCAGAATTCTGGAAATAAAAGCAAAAATAAACAAATGGGATCTAATTAAAATTAAAAGCTTCTGCACAACAAAGGAAACTATAAGCAAGGTGAAAAGACAGCCTTCTGAAGGGGAGAAAATAATAGCAAATGAAGCAACTGACAAACAACTAATCTCAAAAATATACAAGCAACTTATGCAGCTCAACTCCAGAAAAATAAACGACCCAATCAAAAAATGGGCCAAAGAACTAAATAGACATTTCTCCAAAGAAGACATACGGATGGCTAACAAACACATGAAAAGATGCTCAACATCACTCATTATTAGAGAAATGCAAATCTTTTTCTGCCTTTTGTGATTTTAACTGAACATTTTATATGATTCCATTTTCTCTCCTTTCTTACATATCAGTTATACTCTTTCTTTTTTTTTAACTTTAATTGTTGCCCTAGTTTCCAATATAAAATTCCAACATTCCTGCTGTGTCTGGTTCTGACATTTGCTCTCTTTTCAGATTGTGATTTTGCCTTTTGGTATGCCTTGTGATTTTTCTTGACAGCCAGACACGATGTGTCAGGTAAAAGGAACTGTTGTAAGGGCTTTATTAATGTGATAGTGAGTGTGAGCAGAGGGCAAGTGTTCTATAGTCCTCTGATGAGGTCTCAGTATCTTTGAGGCCTACGCCTCTGTACTGTGAACTTTACAAGTGTTCCTCAGTTCCTTTCTCCTCTATTGGGTGATAAAGGACGAAAGAATGGGTGGAGTTGGGCATTTCTCTTCTCCCATTAGGCCTAGTAGAAGCTGGAGTAGGGTATTTCCCTGTAGTTAGTGGCTGCACGGGCACAGGAGGGCCGAGAGGAGCTACTCCATGTTCAAGGTCAGGAGGGGTGACCTCGTCCAAGGTAAGGAGCAGCTGCAGTGCTTCGCTGGAGCAGCCGTGAAGAGATACACCACATCCAAGGTAAGGGAAACCCAAGTGAGATGGTAGGTATTGCTAGAGGGCATCAGAGGGCAGACACCCTGAAACCATAATCACAGAAAACTAGCCAAACTGATCACACGGACCACAGCCTTGTCTAACTCAGTGAAACTTGGGGGCCCGTGTGGGGCCACCCAAGACAGATGGGTAATAGTGGAGAGGTCTGACAGAATGTGGTCCACTGGAGGAGGGAATGGCAAACCACTTCAGTATTCTTGCCTTGAGAACCCCATGAACAGTATGAGAAGGCAGAATGATAGCATACTGAAAGAGGAACTCCCCAGGTCGGTAGGTACCCAATATGTTACTGGAGATCAGTGGAGAAATAATCCAGAAAGAATGAAGGGATGGAGCCAAAGCAAAAACAACACCCAGTTGTGGATGTTACTGGTGATAGAAGCAAGATCCAATGCTGTAAAGAGCAATATTGCATAGGAACCTGGAATGTTAGATCCATGAATCAAGGCAAATTGGAAGTGGCCAAACAGGATGGCAAAAGTGAACATTGATATTTTAGGAATCAGTGAACTAAAATGGACTGGAATGGGTGAATTTAACTCAGATGACCATATATCTACAACTGTGGGGAGCAATCCCTTAGAAGAAATGGAGTAGCCATCATGGTCAACAAAAGATCCTGAAATGCAGTACTTGGATGCATTCTCAAAAATGGCAGAATGATCTCTGTTTGTCTCCAAGGCAAACCATTCAATATCACGGTGATCCAAGCCTATGCCCCAACCAGTAATGCTGAAGAAGCTGAAGTTGAACGGTTCTATGAAGACCTAAAAGACCTTTTAGAACTAACACCCCAAAAAGATGTCCTTTAGATTATAGGGAACTGGAATGCAAAAGTAGAAAGTCAAAAAACACCTGGAGTAACAGGCAAATTTGGCCTTGGAGAATGGAATGAAGCAGGGCAAAGGCTAATAGAGTTTTGCCAGGAGAACGCACTGGTCATAGCAAATACCCTCTTCCAACAACACAAGAGAAGACTCTACACATGGACATCACCAGATGGTCAACACCGAAATCAGATTGATTATATTCTTTGCTACCAAAGATGGAGAAGCTCTATACAGTCAGCAAAAACAAGACCAGAAGCTGACTGTGGCTCAGATCATGAACTCCTTATTGCCAAATTCAGACTTAAATTGAAGAAAGTAGGGAAAACCACTTGACCATTCAGGTATGACCTGAATCAACTCCCTTATGATTATACAGTGGAAGTGAGAAATAGATTTAAGGGACTAGATCTGATAGATAGAGTGCCTGATGAACTATGGACGGAGGTTCGTGACATTGTACAGGAGACAGGGATCAAGACCATCCCCATGGAAAAGAAATGCAAAAAGCAAGATGGTTGTCTGAGGAAGCTTTACAAATAGCTGTGAAAAGAGAAGTGAAAGCAAAGGAGAAAAGGAAAGATATAAGCATCTGAATGCAGAGTTCCAAAGAATAGCAAGGAGAGATGAGAAAGCCTTCCTCAGTGATCAATGCAAAGAAATAGAGGAAAACAACAGAATGGGAAAGACTAGAGATCTCTTCAAGAAAATTAGAGATACCAAGGGAACATTTCAAGCAAAAATGGGCTCAATAAAAGACAGAAATAGTATGGACCTAACAGAAGCAGAAGATATTAAGAAGAGGTGGCAAGAATACACAGAAGAACTGTACAAAAAAGATCTTTATGACCAAGATAATCACGATGGTGTGATCACTCACCTAGAGCCAGACATCCTGGAATGTGAAGTCAAGTGGGCCTTAGAAAGCATCACTATTAACAAAGCTAGTGGAGGTGATGGAATTCCAGTGGAGCTATGTCAAATCCTGAAATATGATGCTGTGAAAGTGCTACACTCAATATGCCAGCAAATTTGGAAAAATCAGCAGTGGCCACAGGACTGGAAAAGGTAAGTTTTCATTCCAATCCCAACGAAACACAATGCCAAAGAATACTCAAACTACCGCACAATTGCACTCATCTCACACACTAGTAAAGTAATGCTCAAAATTCTCTAAGCCAGGCTTCAGCAATACTTGAATTGTGAACTTTCAGATGTTCAAGCTGGTTTTAGAAAAGGCAGAGAGGAACCAGAGATCAAATTGCCAACATCTGCTGGATCATTGAAAAAGCAAGAAAGTTCCAGAAAGACATCTATTTCTGCTTTATTGACTATGCCAAAGCCTTTGACTGTGTGGGTCACAACTGTGGAAAATTCTGAAAGTGATGGGAATACCAGACCACGTGACCTGCCTCTTGAGAAACGTATATGCAGGCTAGGAAGCAACAGTTAGAACTGGACATGGAACAACAGACTGGTTCCAAATAGGAAAAGGAGTATGTCAAGGCTGTATATTGTCACCCTGCCTATTTAACTTTTATGAAGAGTACATCATGAGAAGCACTGGACTGGAAGAAGCACAAGCTGGAATCAAGATTTCCGGGAGAAATATCAATAACCTCAGATATGCAGATGACACCACCCTTATGGCAGAAAGTGAAGAGGAACTAAAAAGCCTCTTGATGAAAGTGAAAGAGGAGAGTGAAAAAGTTGGCTTGAAGCTCAACATTCAGAATATGAAGATCAGGGCATCCGGTCCCATCAATTCATGGGAAATAGATGGGGAAACAGTGGCATACTTTGGTTTTTTTGTGGGCTCCAAAATCACTGCAGATGGTGATTGCAGGCATGAAATTAAAAGATGCTTACTCCTTGGAAGAAAAGTTATGACCAACCTAGATAACATTAAAATGCAGAGATATTACCTTGCCAACAAAGGTCCATCTAGTCAAGGCTATGATTTTTCCAGTGGTCATGTATGGATGTGAGAGTTGGACTATGAAGAAAGCTGAGTGCCGAAGAATTGATACTTTTGAACTGTGGTGTTGGAGAAGACTCTTGAAAGTCCCTTGGACTGCAAGGAGATCCAACAAGTCCATCCTAAAGGAGATCAGTCCTGGGTGTTCATTGGAAGGAATGATGCTGAGGCTGAAACTACAATACTTTGGCCACCTCATTTGAAGAGTTGACTCACTGGAAAAGATCCTGATGCTGGGAGGGATTGGGGGCAGGAGGAGAAAGGGATGACCTAGGATGAGATGGATGGATGGTATCACTGTCTCGATGCACATGAGTTTGGGTGAACTCCTGGAGTTAGTGATGGACAGGAAGGCCTGGTGTGCTGCCATTCCTGGGGTTGCAGAGAGCCGGAAATGACTGAGCGACTGAACTGAATTGAACTGAGGTCGATTAGGCTCCAATATCCCAGCTGTGGTTAATTTGGCTCTGGTTAACTGGTTTCCCCTGTGGGCAGGCCTTATTAAAGAGAACAGAGTGCTCTTACATATCAGGAGTGGTTCTTTCTTCCCCTGCTGGAAGCACAAGGGGATTTTTCCTCTGATATTAATCCTTACTGCGGGAACACAGTTGATCTTTTGGAAGTGAATCTCACAATATTATATCTGCCTTCCTATGATATGGTCTCCCTGAAGTTCTGAACTCTCAGAGTTGTCCATGCTGAGCCTCTGTAATATGTGAATTACAGTTCAGATTTTGGTTCCTGAGGAGGTTTCTGCTTACAAAGCTCTGCTCTCATAAGTTGTGACTCTCTGTATTTGCTGTCTCTCTGATATTGTGGGCAGTTGATTCGCTGTGTGTCATCGCCTGTATTACAAATTCAAAAAGACTTGATTTTTCAGTTTGTTCAGCTTTTTAGTTGTTAGGATGGAGTGGTTTCCAGTGTTCTTACACCCAGAACGTTTTTGTAGCACTTTGTGAAGGATAGGCATTTACTTTTTATTTTATTTTTTTAATATAAATTTATTTATTTTAATTAGAGGTTAATTACTTTACAATATTGTATTGGTTGTGTCATACATCAACATGAATCCACCACAGGTATACACGTGTTCTCCATCCTGAACACCCCTCTCTCCTCCCTCCCCGTACCATCCCTCTGGGTCGTCCCAGTGCACCAGCCCCAAGCATCCAGTATCATGCATCAAACCTGGACTGGCGATTCGTTTGTAAAAAAAAAAACAGAATAGGAAGCAGATACTGAGATGAAGTTAGGAGAATAAAACATGTATTTTTCACTATGAAAGAAGAGGAGTAAAAATAGGATTGGGCAATGGGAACTCTCGGAGTGTGAGGTATATCTGACACAGTCTCTGCCAGCCTCATGGGATTTGGGGAGCAAGGCTTGCCCTTCAGCTTTTGTTAATGGTATGAGGTAAGAGCTGATCTTTACTTTACATATGGATAGTGAATTGTTTCAACACTATTTGTTGAACACCATTTGTTGAACACCATTTGTTGAAACCCTGGCTTCTGGTTGTTCAGTAACCTCCACCTGGCCTTAACTGTAGGAACCCCATCATCTCCATTGCTATCCATGAGATATTGTTGCATCTCTGTCAACACTTGATCTGTAGAGGAGAGCCAGTATAAACTTAATAATTATGTGCTGTGGGCTAAGTTGCTTTAGTTGTGTCCATCTCTTTGTGACACTATGGACTGTAGTTCATCAAGCTCCCCTGTCTATGGGATTCTCCAGGCAAGATTCTGCAGCAGGTTGCCATTTCTTCCTCCAGGGGATCTTCCCCATCCAGGGATCGAACCTGCAGCTCCTGTGCTCCTGCATTCTAGGCAGATTCTTTACCACTTGAGCCACCAGGGAAGACCTCTTAATAATTATGGTGCCCCTCTAATCAGCATGTTCCTGATGACTTTGGTGAATGTCGTGCCCTTTGGGTCTTCTCATGACAGAATCCTCAGGTAGGTCATCAAGCTGAATATGATATAACCATGGCCAATATGCCTGGCCCTCTAAGCCTTTTATTCCTTTCCTATACCATCTGCTATGGCAGTCCAGGCATTTTAACCTTGTGCAGCATGAGTTTGTTTCTCCAGGCTCCTAGAAGCCACCCTTACTGCTAATTTACACTACCTCCTAGTGCCCTTCCTAGAACATTATACCTATATCCTGAGACAGTGTCCTTACATTAATTAACAGTCAATATATTAGGCCTATGGTCTAATCTTCTTGGTCAAGCCTTCTCAAAACTCAGTCAAAGGTATTATCTCAGTCCCTGTTAGTACATGCTGACTTATTCTTACACATCTTTTTGGATATAGTCCCCTTTTCTCTCTTATCAGGTCCACTTTTCCCAGGACTTAATCCTATCTGTTGGTGCCTTGACTTAAGAAGAGGTGAGAAAAGATCCTCTGTTAGTAGGGTAGGGGCTTCTGCAGGTTATTCTTACTTTGGGGAAGTGCTAAATCTTAATAGAGAGGACTAAGATGTCGCTGCATATTCTGGGCTTGAGTAGCTAATCACATTTCATGTGTCTGGGTCCTAGGTTTTCCCAACCAGGGTCCTCATTTAGGTATAACTGTTCTAGCTCACATTTAAACTTCTTTGAAACCTGTTGTTCAGTCACTAAGTCATGTCCCACTCTTTGTGACCCCATGGACTGTAGCATGGGAGGGGCCCCTGTCCTTCACTATTTCCCTGAGTTTGCTCAAATTTATGTCCATTGAGTCTGTGATGCTAACCACCTCTTCCTCTGTCATTCCTTTCTCCTTTTGCCTTCAATCTCTCCCAGCATCAGCGTCTTTTCCAATGACTCAGCTCTTTGCATTCATGTGGCCAAAGTACTGGAGCTTCAACAACAGTCCTTTCAGTGAATGTTGAGGGTTGATTTACTTTAGGATTGATTTTAGGCTTTATCTCCTTGCTGTCCAAGGGACTCTCAAGAGTCTTTTCCAGCACCACAATTCAAAGGCATCAATTCTTCGGGGCTCAGCCTTATTTACGATCCAATTCTCAAGTCTGTACATGACTACTAGAAAAGCTATAGCTTCAAGTATAGGGACCTTTGTCAGCAAAGTAATATCTCTGCTTTTTAATATGCTTTCTAGGTTGGTCATAGCCTTCCTTCCAAGGAGCAAGCATCTTTTAATTTCACAGCTGCAGTCACCATCTGCAGTGATTGTGGAGCCCAAGAAAATTATTACTGTTAAATAAATTTTTTTTATTAAAGTATAGTTGATTTATATTGTTGTATCTGTCTGGTATACAGCAAAATGATTCAGTTACATATGTGTTTATACATGAGTGTGTTTATTCTTTTTCATATTTTCTACTATGGTTATTGCTTTATTATAGGATATTGGATATAGTTCCTTGTTTCTTATCTAATTTATATATAGTAATTTGTATCTGCTAATCCTAAGCTTCTAATTTATCCCTTTCCCACCCCCTTTCATCTTTAGTAATCATAAGCTTGTTTTCTATGGGTAGCTCTTCCTATTAAGTCCTGGTTGGTCCTTTAGCTTTTCCTGTTTTGCCACTTCAGAAAAAAAGGAATAAAGATCTTTGTAAGCTGTCAAAGAGGCCTTATGGCCTTCCCATTCTCTTTTCAATCGCTTGTTAATTGTCTTCAGCTTGTCATAACCTCTTATGGGGTCAATGTAATTTAATGACTACTAGTCATTTTTATTGACTTATGTGCATTTTGTCCCTATACTCTTTAAACCTCTGAATAATATCGCATTGTCAGAAAGGCTCTTCAGAGAGTATATCTTCCCCCACAGGTACAATTTTCCAAGTTTTATCCATTGGGCCAGTGTTTCAAGTTGGGATTACCCATGCCATGTGTATCACCTGGGACGGGCTCTTATTGCTGTCCAGTTAGTAAGTTATCTAGTCCCAAAGGCTCATTTTACTGACTTCTTTCTTGGACCACTAACTGTCTACTACATAACTTAGATTCTCTGAGAAAGAGATGATGAGCCAGAGTTAGGATGCGAAATGTTTACTGGGGATTAACACCTATGAAAGGAAAAGGGAGAAAAATAGCATTGGGCAGGGCAAATAGGATTGCAGTGCAAACTTGATGGTCTCTCACCCCAGTGAAACCTAAAGCAAAAAATGCCAGTTTTAGAGGAGTCTTGTGTTGTGTATTACAAAGGGTCCTTTATAGTGGTATTGCTCAGAATTTGTCTAATGCCACCTTGAGAAGCACATGACCTGGGTGCAAAAGCTGAGGCAGACATAAAGGAATGGACACTCTTAGACTGGCAGCTAACTATATTCTTTGATACTGGATAAAGTGTTCCTTCTTGAAAAGGTGTGTGAGTACCACATTGCCATGCCTCTATGAGATGTCTTGGTGGTCTATTGTTCTATGGAACACAGTTTCATCCTGGACTCTTGAAATTTGAATTCTGCTAATTACCAGTAAAAGCAATTTAGTAATGGAAAAGCATAATTATTGGTGAACATTAGCATAAACTAGCAATATTTAAATAATTGCACAAGTATAGGTACAACTAGAGACATTATCCATGCACTAGACTACTAATTTCTATTCAAATCTCACAGCTGAAAGAAAATAATCTTTAGCTCAACTTTGGAACTTAATGAGTTAAGGATCCTAGCTTTGTCTGTGACTTCCAAAGATTTCATCAGTTGTATGTTTTTCAATAGTGGTGTGTTTTACTCAGCTTAGTCTTTTCCTCATTTAAATGCTAGGGTAATTCTCTGTGTTTTATACCAATACTTACTTTTCTTTTCTGGCTTTGCAGACAGAAATTACAGTTGCTAGGTAATGATTGTAAGGTTTGGTCATATTCCATGTTATCTCACCAGGGACCCTCCAGAAGAGTGTAGGAAGATGGAAATTCTCTCTTATCTCAACAAGGAGCCTGGAGGAGACTTCCTCCTGACCATTCTTTCAGCAGACATTCCTGAACATTTCACATTCTTCAGTTCAGTTCCTTTCATTTCAGTTACTCAGTCATGTCTGACTCTTTGCAACCCCATAGACTGTAGCATGCTAGGCTTCCCTATCCATCACCAACTCCCCTAGCTTGCTCAAACTCATGTCCGTCAGGTTGGTGATGCCATCCAACCATCTGATCCTCTGTCATCCTCTTCTCCTTCTGCCTTCAATCTTTCCCCGCATCAGGGTCTTTTTCAGTGAGTCAGTTCTTCACATCAAGTGGCCAAAGTATTGGAGCTTCAGCATCAGTCCTTCCAATGAATATTCAGGATTGGTTTCCTTGAGGATTGACCGGTTGGATCTCCTTGTAGTCCAAGGGACTCTCAAGAGTCTTCTCCAACATCACAGTTCAAGAGCATCAATTCTTTGGCACTCAGCTTTCTTTATGGTTCCACTCTCATGTCCATACATGACTACTGGAAAAACCATAGCTTTGACTAGACAGACCTTTGTTGGCAAAGTAATACCTCTGCTGTTTAATATGCTGTCTAGGTTGGTCATAGCTTTTCTCCCAAGGAGACAGTGTCTTTTAATTTCATGGCTGCAATCACCATCTGTGGTGATTTTGGAGTCCAAGAAAATAAAGTCTGACACTGTTTCCAGTGTTTCTCCATCTATTTGCCATGAAGTGATGGGACTGGATACAATGATCTTAGTTTTTTGAATGTCGCCTTCCTAGCTTTTAAGTAAAGTGTCAATCGTTCAGTCGTGTCTGGCTCTTTGTGACCCCATGGACTGTAACCTGCTGGCCTCCTCTGTCTGTGGAATTTTCCAGGCAAGATTATTGGTGTGGATTGCCATTCTCTTCTCTACGGGTCTTCCAGACCCAGGGATTGAACCTGAGTCCCCTACATCACAGGCAGATTTTTACCATCTGAGCCACTTTTCGCCTTTTAATGAAAGAGCTTTTAAAATGCTAAATTATATTTAATATATAATTTAATAGAATGTTAAGTTTTGCAACTTTCATTTTCTTACACATTTGCTTTTAAAGCAATTAAGTCCTTCTTATGAAAAAAAAAAGTGTTTAAAAGACTTTTAATTAGCATTTAAATTTTTGTATTTCTTTTACTAAAACTTATGATTTTAGAACTTTTGACTTGATGACATCCTTGTGACCAGAAAAGAACTGTACGAGGAAAGCGGAACAATTCTGGGTTTGGGAAGTGGTTAGAAAGAAGAATGAAAATAAAAATGATTTATAGCATTTTGCTTTTCTCTTTGTACATGGATATTTTCTAAGACAATAAAAAATAATGACTTCATAGCCACAGGCAGAGTTTGGTATCAAGTTGAGAATCATAAATACAGACAGGAATTTTAAAATGGGAATTGATTATATTAAAGGAACTTGATGGTGGATGTGTGTATGTGATAATCATTTCTACCTTTAAACCTGCATTTTAGAACTTATCAGAAGGTATTTATTATAACATTGAATTAGGTCCTTGCAACTGCTATATTCTTTTATTTCCAATAAACATCATCCATTTCAAAACAATTATTGCCTTACTCTTAAATTGCTTTTAAAATAATTGGGAACAAAATTATTTTTCATGAAACCTTACTAAAAAATGCCGATGTATGTCTTTGTCTCACAGATAAGAAAAAGAATATGTTAAGTAGTATACCAAATAATTTATAGGAGAATTAGGATTGATAATAATTTCCTAGTTTCCGTTTTAATTATGCTGCCTTTTAGAATTTTCATTTATACTCATTTTTTTTTTCTAATTCTACTTAAATTTTACTGTGGCAGATATATTTAATAACTTAACATAATTTAAAGGGCTTCCCTGGTAGCTCAGCTGGTAAAGAATCTGCCTACAATGTGGGAGAGGTTCAATCCCTGGGTTGAGAAGATCCCCTGGAGAAAGGAGTAGCTATTCACTCCAGTACTCTGGCCTGGAGAGTTCCTGGGTAGCAAAGAGTTGGACAAGACTGGAGTGACTTTCACTTTCACATAATTTAAAGAATAAGATAGAAGTTATTAACTAGTGATAGCTTGCTAGAGAAATACATACTTCTGTTTCTAAAAATGTCCTTTTTGATCTATTTAGACTCTGTGTAAAAATCACAAATAAAGGTATTTAAATTTTAACCCTAACCATAATATAACCGTTAATATGATGTTATTGAAAATGTACTTTAATTGGCTATTCTATAAATATTGACCTTTAGATTTGTAAAACATGTTACCTCCTATGCTTAAAGCAAGTGATCTAAATTATGGAATTCTATCTACTAGACATTAAAGAAAAGGGAAAAGCTCTGAGAGATTCTGGGGAATTAATAGCTTTCATTGTTATGGGAATATTCTAATTATCAAGAAAAACTATCATGCTCTTAGCATCCTAACAATTACCTTAATGCTGGATTTCCCGTAGCAGCTGTGGAGACTGCTGTTTTCTGAAGTTTTGTGGGAACAAAATCTTCTAGGATATGAAAAAAAGTGTGTTTTTTTTTTTTAAAATCATTGTATTTTCCTTTACAGAGATAGTATGCCATGGTAACTTATTTTCTAGAGAGCCCTCAATTAACATTTGAATAAATGGATTATTAGTAATCAGTTTCTCTCTCCACATTTTTCTAGAGTTTAAAGACAAAAACTCAGATAACTCAAACACTTCTGGTTTATAGATGTTTTTATAGGTATAGGATAATTTCCTTATCCATTTTATTAAGAGGAAATGCAGGATTTGGGGCAAGATAGTGGAGCCTTCTTTTTGTTAGAACTTTTTTTTCAATTTTGCTTTTCTTGCCAGGATCTATGGGGTACTTCACAAGTTGTCATCTTACCATTAAATCAGAAATGGAGATGCATATTTTACTTGAAGATGTTAGTATCTAAAATTTAAGTGGGTGGTATGAGTATTTCTGATGCCCAATTTATGGTTGAACTCTAAATCACACAATTAATAGCATTTCAAATTGGTGGCTAAGGGTCTTATTAATTCTATGTAATAGTTATCTCTGGGGCTACTGAACTTCTAGGAGAAATGAATGCAATGTGTAAAAGAATGGAACATATAGAGTTTAGTCTGTCTATTTGAATAGTTCTAAAATTTGGAAATTTTTGAGTATAAATGATCTTCAAATAATCATTAAAAAAAAGGCCTGTTTTCCTTGTTTAGCACTTAATAATGAATAAGACTGTCACAAACAGCAAATGTATTTGTGATGATGTTGCTGCCAAGAAGGTTTGTAATGACTACAGTGAAAGTATTTTTTGAAATCATTTTGTTTTTCAATGAAACACAAATGTGGTTTTGTACAAATTATCACCGTCTAATAAAACAAAAATATTCAACTTTTAATTTATGCAGTGGTAATTAATAAACTTTTACTACCTCAGACATACAAAAACAAAATAGAAAATCAAAGGTTTATAAGACCCTGAAATAAAAAGAATTTTAGATGGTTAGTAGTTTGTGTGACATATGTCTAAAATTTTATTTTATTTATTTTGTAAAATATAAATTTATTTATTTTAATTGGAGTTTAATTACTTTACAATATTGTATTGGTTTTGCCACACATCAACATGAATCCACCACAGGTATACATGTGTTCCCCATCCTGAACTCCTCTCCCTCCTCCCTGCCCGTACCATCCCTCTGGGTCATCCCAGTGCACCAACCCCAAGCATCCAGTATCATGCATCGAACCTGGACTGATGATTCGTTTCATATATGATAGTATACATGTTGCAATGCCATTCTCCCAAATCATCCCACCCTCACCCTCTCCCACAGAGTCCAAAAGACTGTTCTATACATCTATGTCTCTTTTGCTGTCTCGCATACAGGGTTATCGTTACCATCTTTCTAAATTCCATATATATGTGTTAGTATACTGTATTGGTGTTTTTCTTTCTGGCTTATTTCACTCTGTATAATAGGCTCCAGTTTCATCGACCTCATTAGAACTGATTGAAATGTATTCTTTATATGGCTGCGTAATACTCCATTGTGTATATGTACCACAGCTTTCTTATCCATTCATCTGCCAATGGACATCTAGGTTGCTTCCATGTCCTGGCTATTATAAACAGTGCTGTGATGAACGTTGGGGTACAAGTGTCTCTTTCAATTCTGGTTTCCTTGGTGTGTATGCCCAGCAGTGGGACTGCTGGGTCATAAGGCCCTATTTGCAATTTTTTAAGGAATCTCCACACTGTTCTCCGTAGTGGCTGTACTAGTTTGCATTCCCACCAACAGTGTGATAGGGTTCCCTTTCCTCCACACCCTCTCCAGCATTTATTGCTTGTAGACTTTTGGACTGCAGCCATGCTGACTGGCGTGAAATGGTACCTCATTGTGGCTTTGATTTGCATTTCTCTGATAATGAGTGATGTTGAGCATCTTTTCATGTGTTTGTTAGCCATCTGTGTGTCTTCTTTGGAGAAATGTCTATTTAGTTCTTCGGCCCATTTTTTGATTGGGTCGTTTATTTTTCTGGAATTGAGCTGCAGGAGTTGCTTGTATATATTTGAGATTCGTTGTTTGTCAGTTGCTTCATTTGCTATTATTTTCTCCCATTCTGAAGGCTGTCTTTTCACCTTGCTTATAGTTTCCTTTGTTGTGCAGAAGCTTTTAATTTTAATTAGGTCCCACTTGTTTATTTTTGCTTTTATTTCCAGAATTCTAGGAGGTGGATCATAGAGGATCCTGCTGTGATTTATGTCTGAGAGTGTTTTGCCTATGTTCTCCTCTAGGAGTTTTATAGTTTCTGGTCTTACGTTTAGATCTTTAGTCCATGTTGAGTTTATTTTTGTGTATGGTGTTAGAAAGTGTTCTAGTTTAATTCTTTTACAAGTGGTTGACCAGTTTTCCCAGCACCACATGTTAAAGAGATTGTCTTTTCTCCATTGTATATTCTTGCCTCCTTTGTCGAAGATAAGGTGTCCATAGGTGTGTGGATTTATCTCTGGGCTTTCTATTTTGTTCCATGGATCTATATTTCTGTCTTTGTGCCAGTGCCATACCGTCTTGATGAATTTGGCTTTGTATTAGAGCCTGAAGTCAGGCAAATAAAGACTTATTAACTATCAACGTTTTTCCTGGTGACATTTAATACTGCTGTATAATTTTGCTTGCTGTCTTAGATGCCAATATGTTTATGAAATTTAATTTGAACTACAACATATAGAAAACACTTTGGATTTATCTTAACTTCTATGATTTGAAATGTCTCATAAAGCATACTGCATTGTGATTTATAATTTCTATCTCCTCAGTATAAAATTGATCATTTAATTCAATTTACATGAAATATGTTGCATTCATTCAAAAACATTTTCTAATCTCTTTTTCTGCTTAGTATGATCTGTGTAAATATTTACGGGTTTGCCCTTTAAAACAAAACAAAAAAGAAATTTTAAAATTCAAAGCAAAACACAACAAAAGAAACAAATTAGGAAAGTATTTTTTTTCTTGGCAAGAAATCTTTTTGTGAATATTTGGCCTAGGATCCTATTGAAAGTTGCAACATTTTATTCTTCTGGGGCAAGGGCTTCCCCCTTCCTTCTTCCAAAGTAATTCTGGGTGCTGGTTCTGATGTCTGTTTATTTTTATGTAATGATGACAGTACATCTTTATGTTGACCGATCATTGACTAAAATCATTCTTAGGTAAACAGTAACAGTTGTGCCAGCAAATCTGTTTCTGTTCTGTAATTTAATCTACAGTGGCAGCCTTTTCTTTGTTACTATCTTCCAAATGTCCCATATGCTTTTTACTTTGTCCTACGCCCAAAGTGTAAATTACTGTAGCTCCTGACAATGATTGTGACCCTCTGTTAAGATGTGTTTATTCCATCAAATGCTAGGAGACAGAAGTTCTTAGCTTGCTGTTCATAAATCCTATCCTTCAAGCTCCCAAATCTCACCTAATGTGATATTCCCAGTGTGTTTTTATGCAGCATAAACTGTCCCTTTTGGGAAAAATCAGTTTAACCATGTCTCTGCTGATGTGTTAGCTTTATATTTCATCAACTTTAGAAATTATTTGGAGGTTTATTAACACGTTAGTCACACTGACCTTTTGAAATTGTAGGTGCAAAGTGCGTGCTCAGAGGTAAGATTTGCTAAAAAGGAAAGACCACATAAATGTTTGACTTTTGCGTTGTGCTTATGTAGGTTAGCATGAAAGAGAAGAAACAGTAGTCATGTTGTTGACTAAGTACGACCTCCTCGTTTAAAGTAGGGAACCTAAAATTGTTTCGATGACTTAGGAGCAGTATATATAGGCACTTGCCATTTATAAATGATTTTCAACTTTGTGAAGGAGGTGCTCTGCCAATAGTTATTAAGCATTAAGAAGACTCCTGTAAGTGGTATTTTAGTGGTATTCTCTCCTTTCTGAAAGACAGACTGTAAAACTATAGAATATAGAAAGGTTTTAGAACTTTACCATATTTTAACTGATAGTAGCATTCATTTTTCATACATTTATTACGTCCATTTTGAGCAGCTTCAACTCACTGGGATATAAACATGGGCCTTGTTTTTTTTTCCTACTCCACTGTAGTCTCTCAGTTCCCTTGCATTTTCTGTTATGTGTTAGCTCCTTTAATGATGTTGCATTTTGATTCCGCAGTCTGTTTCTTTTCCTTCAGAGCTTCCTTCTTCTCCCGCTCTGTCCCACAGCCACACTCAGTGCCAGTACACTAGTGGCTTTGGGGGCATGTGCTTTTTCACCTTGTGCAACCTTGCTCCTGCAACCAGCTCTCTCTCTTTCCTGGCTTATCCCTCCTGTTTTTGGAGTGGGAGGAGAGGGATAGTCTCCTTACAGGAGACTCCAGGAGACTCCTTACAGTCTCCTGACAGGATTTTTCTTGATAATACATTTTTTTTTTTTCCTTTGATGGGTTGTGACTACTCTTCGGCATTTCTAATCAGGCTGCATGTGACTTGGTGTGACTGGATTGTGGTACCTCTGGCTCCACTAGTAAAGCACTCGATCCTGAGTGTTCCTACTGGCCCCCAGCTAGCATTCTTGCATCAGGTACTGCTTTCCCCACCTTCCAAGTATCCTGTCAAACTTCAAGACTAGGAATCTAAATTACTGGCTAGGGCTCTAAGGCTGGGTGTGAATGTATGTCAGCCATCCGTCCTCTATCAGCGTTGGAGGGAATTCAAGTAACATTTTCCTTCATAGTGTGCTGTAATACCTGCGTTATTTGACTAGAAAAGATATCATTCAGTACCTCACCCATTTAGCACTCCAAGATAAGGCAGGTAGTAGAGAAGAGAGACTGTCTACATTAAAAAGCGATGACTTGCAAAAAAAGTACAGGAAATGCAGTTAAGTATTCATTCTAGCATACTCCCGTATTCCTTTTTGTTTTTTTTTCCTGAAGTGAATTAAAAAAAAAAATCTTATCCATTCATCTGCTGATGGACATCTAGGTTGTTTCCATGTCCTGGCTATTATAGACAGTGCTGTGATGAACATTGGGGTACACGTGTCTCTTTCAATTCTGGTTTCCTCAGTGTGTATGCCCAGCAGTGGGACTGCTGGGTCATAAGACAGTTCTATTTGCAATTTTTAAGGAATCTCCACACTGTTCTCCGTAGAGGCTGTACTAGTTTGCATTCCCACCAACAGTGTAAGAGGGTTCCCATTTATTGCTTGTAGACTTTTGGACTGCAGCCATTCTGACTGGTGTGAAATGGTACCTCATTGTGGTTTTGATTTTCATTTCTCTGATAATGAGTGATGTTGAGCATCTTTTCATGTGTTTGTTAGCCATCTGTGTGTCTTCTTTGGAGAAATGTCTATTTAGTTCTTTGGCCCATTTTTTGATTGGGTCGTTTATTTTTCTGGAATTGAGCTGCAGGAGTTGCTTGTATATTTTTGAGATTCGTTGTTTGTCAGTTGCTTCATTTGCTATTATATCTCCCATTCCAAAGGCTGTCTTTTCACCTTGCTTATAGTTTCCTTTGTTGTGCAGAAGCTTTTAATTTTAATTAGGTCCCATTTGTTTATTTTTGCTTTTATTTCCAGTATTCTAGGAGGTGGATCATAGAGGATCCTGCTGTGATTTATGTCAGAGAGTGTTTTGCCTATGTTCTCCTCTAGGAGTTTTATAGTTTCTGGTCTTACATTTAGATCTTTAATCCATGTTGAGTTTATTTTTGTGTATGGTGTTAGAAAGTGTTCTAGTTTAATTCTTTTACAAGTGGTTGACCAGTTTTCCCAGCACCACATGTTAAAGAGATTGTCTTTTCTCCGTTGTATATTCTTGCCTCCTTTGTCGAAGATAAGGTGTCCGTAGCTGCATGGATTTATCTCTGGGCTTTCTATTTTGTTCCATGGATCTATATTTCTGTCTTTGTGCCAGTACCATACTGTCTTGATGACTGTGGCTTTGTAGTAGAGCCTGTGAATGGAGCAGATGAATGGATAAGAAAGCTGTGGTACATATACACTATGGAGTATTACTCAGCCATTAAAAATAATACATTTCAATCAGTTCTAATGAGGTGGATGAAACTGGAGCCAATTATACAGAGTGAAGTAAGCCAGAAAAAAAAACACCAATACAGTATACTAACACACACACACACACACACACACACACACACACACACACATATATATATATATATATATATATGAAATTTAGAAAGATGGTAACGATAATCCTGTATGCGAGATAGCAAAAGAGACACAGATGTTTAGAATGGACTTTTGGACTCTGTGGGAGAGGGAGAGGGTGGGATGATTTGGGAGAATGCATTGAAACATGTATACTATCATGTAAGAAACTAATTGCCAGTCTATGTTCGATACAGGATATAGGAGGCTTGGGGCTGGTGCACGGGGATGATCCAGAGAGATGATATGGGGTAGGAGGTGGGAGGGGGTTCAGGATTGGGAGCTCATGTATACCCGTGGCTGATTCATGTCAATGTATGGCAAAACCAATACAGTATTGTAAAGCAAAATAAAGTAAAAATAAAAAAGAAAGAAATGCTAAAAATAAAATAAAATAAAAAATTTCTGTTTGAGCACTGCTTTCCAGAACTTTCCCAGTTTTTGCCCCCAACCCTGTTGAATTTGACATGTGCCAAATCTCTACAAGGTAGACAAGATCAGTTCTAAGTAAGTAGGGTCTATAAACATGGCCACAGATTTTTTACTAGCTCTTCTAAGACAAGTTCCTCTTCATACAGCTATCCAAACTTAAGATTGCAAAGACTTAAGATTTGGAAAATATTAATAAATATGTGTGTCAGTAGATATTACAGATGATGTACAACTCATGAAGGATTCAGGTGTCTTTTATTTTAATGCCTTTTTTTTTCTCCCTGAACGAAACTTGACAGATTATTGAACAGAGTATTCAAGTCCACATAAATCCTGTCTTACTAGAGAAAAGTTGTATTAACAACTCAAAATATAAGGGGTTTTCTATATGGAAGATGCATTTCCCCCTCTCTGTATTGAGTTTTGTGGCAGGAAGACAAGGAAAAAACTGGATGACTCAAAGCTAGAATCCACCAAACCCAGCTGTTGAGAAAGGTTCTTAGAATTCACCAAATTCAGATATAGATAAAGGTTCTATCCAGAGGGATCAGGTGGTCCAAGGCATATCCTTGGAGCTCACTTAGCAAGTGCATAGAAGTCCAGGGCTAGGAGGCTGAGCAGAAAGAATTAAAGGCGTGGTCTCCAACCTGAATTAAAAGATGAAATTCTCTAGTTTTGATTTCAGGGAATATGATTTTGGGATAAAAATATTCACAAGGCTCTGAAGTTTACCAAAGAGGTAAAACTTTATTTTGGCTATAAGGTGTAAGATTAAATATTATTTCCTCAGAGGAAACCAACTTTAGATGTATACCCCTGGGTAACTGGAAGACAATGGAAGGCAATAACAAAGCAATGAGTCTGGTAGCCGTATCTGTCATAACAATAAATTTAGAATAATGCCATAATACTTTATTATCCAGTTATTGGTGGGTAAGATCTGAGATGCACAGGCTATGCAAAAGTGAGCATACATAAGTAGGATTTTCTTAGTGACCATTTTAGCTGACTTTCATTTGTTTTCATCTTTAGTTGATCAATTCTTGGCTATAGATTTCTTAGAAAAATTTTTCTACAGTTCAGTAGTATCAATGTTCATCCATGTTATGAGAATCACTGGCACATTTAGACTAACTTTCTCCTTGTCTGTTCATAAAATAACTAAAATTTTTCTACTTCCTTAATTCTGTATCTATATGAAATCGTGAATATTCACTAAACTTACTATGATAATTACTTCATGCTATTCGTAAATAAAATCATTATGTTGTACACTTTAAACATATACAGTGCTATTTGTCAACTAAATATCAATAAAACTGGAAGAAAAATAGTTTGATAATATACATTTAGAGTGTTACTCTAGAATTAGTCTTATTCATTCAAGTTAAAACTTCTTCAAAATGAGCAATTTTTTTTAAACAAAAGTGATTTATTTGAGGATGATGATAAGAATATTTTAAAATACATCCTGTCTGAAGAAATAAGACTTTTAGATTTATAAGTGAGTGACAAATTGTTTTGTTAATACTTGTGTGTGTTTGTTTTTAAAGGAAAAGAATATGTACAATCATCAAGATACTATTTCTGGCCTTTTGGAAAATATATTTGTTTGAACTTGCCCACTTTAAAAAACAAAACAAAACCTTGTAAAGTCACAGGTATTAACCACTTTAGGAGGCTTGCACACCTCTAATTTCGTGCCATTATTTGAAGTATTTCCTTCTCCCTAGATACTTCCTATTTACTCCACTGGTCTGTGAAAACTGCTTAAAATCTACAGATTCATTTAATTGTTTTTGTTCACTTAAATTATCATTTGGAAAACCCTCAAACCAAAAGACTTGTTAGCTAATCTCTAGGTCCTTGTGATGATAGAGTCTTTCAAGTTTTAGAACATTACATTAAATTTTGTAAGATAATGGAAGGCATATATATATATGTGCCTGTTGTTATGTTAATTAAGGACAGACTGGAATTGAGATAGTCATAGTTTTCTTAACCAATACATGTTTTCTAAATTTAAAGAATAATTAATCTTACACCAACAAAGTTCATGAGATCATGATGAAATAAGAAATATGAAATGGTGAACACTAAAATTTAGAAAATAGTTCTGTTCCATAAAGTTTGGAAGCAAAATTGTTGACTTAAAAGCAAACAAAAAATAAACTAAAAGTCTTTGCACAGTTTCCGTTAACTCAAAATGCCTAATTACTCCTTGACCTGACTTCTGGAGTCTCTTAGGGAAGAGAAAAGATCAAGGATTCGGAGAAAGTGTGACTGACAGAGCAGTGCTGAATAATGTTTGGGGCTAACAGGACGTAAGTCTTACTGAGTAGAAAAGGGGTTAATGTCTGTGTTATTGTTCAGTCACCAAGTCATGTCCACCTTTTTGTGACTCCATGAACTGTAGCACACCAGGCTCCCTTGTCCTTCACTGTATCCTAGAGTTTGCTCAAACTCATGAGTTGATGCCATCCAACCATCTCATCCTCTGTCACCCGCTTCTCCTCCTGTCCCCAATCTTTCCCAGGATCAGGGTCTTTTCCAGTGAATTGGCTCTTTGTATCAGGTGGCCAAAATATGTATCTGCTGATTTTACTAACTTAATTTAGTACAAGATACTATTAACTTCAAAGTAAGTTTTTGGGAAGCTAAAAAAGTCAGCATCTCTCTTTGATTAAAAAAAAAGTGTCATTAGACAGAACCACAATAGAGTTTTTTAAAAAAATATAAATTTATTTAATTGGAGATTAATTACTTTGCTAGATTCAGTTCACTGGAAAGCTTTTATCTGTGATGCTTTCATTATTGACTCGAGTGCTCAATACATGTTGTTGGGTAATAATTGGAAATTGAGAAATTTTTAAAAATAATAAAATGTTCAAATTGTGGTTGTTCTTTAGTCCTCTGCCAAATACCTTTATGTTGACTAGAGTTTAGAATTTCAAGTGGCCTTTTACTGGTTTTGGTGTTTTCTTTGCTTGCTTTTTTCTTCTAAAACAAAATTATTTTTTTCAGTTATGTAATATATATTTACAGGATTCAAAATTTACAAAATAAAGTTCAGAAAATGTTTCTCTCTTCCTTCTAAACCTCAACCATTCCTCCTCTTCCCATAAGCAACCACTGTATTTCCTTTCAGATATATTTTGTGTATATTATATACCATATACACACAATTTTCACCCTCACTTTAAAGTAAAATTGGTAGAATGCTAAACTCTTATTTTTCTATGCTCTCTTTAAGCTTAAAAAAATCTTGGAGATCTTTCCATATAAGAGCATCTTTATTAACTATTCTGGATATATAGTATTCCATTGTATAAATACATAATTTGTTTGACCAGTTCCTTATTGTTGTACATTTAGATTATTTCTAACCTTTCACTATCACAAAACATAGCAAGATATAATCTGCATATCACATTTTTTCCTATGCATATACACCTGTGAGATGTTCTTCTAAGAAAAATTTCTGGTTTAAAAGATATGTACAGTGTAATATAATACACATTGCCTATAAATGGACAAATTTGCACTCCTATCCTCAATTTTTGAGAGTAACTATTTGTGAAGTATCAGCTCAGTGGAGAAATGATATATTAATAAATGATGTTGAGAAATCTGAGAAGCTTATGAAACAAGCTTCTGGACATTTTTTCATTACTACTATTATCTTTAAATTTTTTAGAATTAATTAATTTATTTTAATTGGAGAGCTCTGGACTTTTAATTATGCCATTTATGTGTTTGCTTTTCTTGTGTCTATGATGATGCCATTTTAATTATTTACATTATATTATGTCTTAATATCTGGTAGAGATTGTACCCTCTCATGACTTTTCTTTTCTGATTTTTCTAGATACTGTGTTTTTTAAAAATCTGAATTAACTTTAAAATCAGCTGTTGATTCCCCCACCTACTAAAATAAACCAAAACTTTTGTGCTCTTAGTTGAATTGCATTAAATTTATCAGTTAACAGAATTTGATATTTTATATGCTTGTTCAGATTTCCTGTGTTTTCAAATAAGTTTAGTTGTATCTTCACAGGTATCTGTATATTCCTTAAAATTTTTGAAACTATTTTCTGTTGCTTTTATAAATATGCCTTTGGCTCACATTTTTCTTTCTCCATATAAGCACTATGTATATATATTAGTTTTGCACCATACAATCTTACTAATTGCCTATATCATCTGTGGTGGTTTCTTAGCTATGGTAGCTCCAGTTTTTCAAACTGGAATCGCTTGAGTTTTCAAGTTATCCAATATCATCCACAATAGAAACCTTTTTAGTTGTTTTTGGCTAAAAAAAAAAAAAAAAAAAAAAAAAACACAAAAAAAACCAACAAAAAAAAACCTTGAAGCTTTTCTTTTTAATTCTGGTGAGCAATGGTGAGTGTTGGACTGGTGAATGGATATCATTCTTATTTCTGCCTTAGAAATAGTATGTGGGAAAGCACATACTATTTCTCCATTAGATATGGTGCTGGTTGAGACACAAAAATTTTCCACTTCTCTTTTGTTATTTAAAAAAATTAAATGGTATTGAATATATCAAATGCTTTTCCAAGATCTATAGTGATAAATATGTCACTTCCCTATATCTAATGTTGAAACATCCTTACAGTCTCCTTGTTTATAGATTTATTCATTATGATGCAGGTTTTTGTCTCCTATTCTTAATTTACTTTTCATCAATACTTATATGAGACTAGCCTAGTTTTGCACATGTGTGTGCATCTTTTGAGTTTTGACATCAAAGTTATTATACACATTCTAATATGTTTTTCTTTTCTTATGCCCTAGAAAAGTTTAAGTGGCTTTGGAATTATTGGCATTTTAAAGGCTTCATGAACTACCCCAGTGAAACCATGTCGAAATTAGTTCCTTGAAGCATTTTGTACTTTTCCATTGGTAACCTGTCTATTTATATTTACTGTGTCTTCTGGTGTCAATTATTACACTTACTTGAGTACTTACTACATTTTCTTTTCAGAAGATCATCCATTTCATGCAGGCTTAAAAATACATTTGCAACCACAAAGGCATATCTCTTTATACTCAGCATGGCTATTCCAAAACAGAAAATGCACATGTTAGGGAGGATATGAAGAAATTGAAACTCTATGTAATTTTCTTGATTTCTTGAACTGTTTCTTGATTCTCATTTATTCCTACCTTTTCTTCTACCTTAATATTATATGCCCTTTTTGTTTGTTTATTATTTATGTATGCCTGACTCCTCTTAAATCTTTATGAAAATGAAAGTGAAGTCGCTCAGTTGTGTCTGACTCTTTGCGACCTCATGGACTGTAGCCCACCAGGCTCCTCCCTCCATGGGATTCTCCAGGCAAGAGTACTGGAGTGGGTTGCCATTTCCTTCTCCAGGGGATCTTCCCAATGTAGGGATCGAACCCGGGGCCTCCTGCATTCCAGGCAGACGCTTTAACCTCTGAGCCACCAGGGAAGCCCTAGATCTTTATGACTTGGCTTAATTATTCCCTTCCGGGGAATCTTTGAATATTGCCTACACCTGCCCTTGCTGTTTTTCTTTAATTTCTCTAATATTCAAGCATTCAGTTCAGTTCAGTTGCTCAGTCGTGTCTGACTCTTTGTAATGCCATGAACTGCAGCAAGCCAGGCCTCTCTGTCCATCACCAACTCCAGGAGTATACTCAAACTCATATCCATTGAGTTGGTGATGCCATCCAGCCATCTCATCCACTGTCATCCCCTTCTCCTCCCACCTTCAATCTTTCTTAGCATCAGCGTCTTTTCAAATGAGTCAGGTCTTCACATCAGGTGGCCAAACTATTGGAGTTTCAGCTTCAACTTCAGTCCTTCCAATGAAGACATAGGACTGATTTCCTTTAGGACTGCCTGGTTGGATCTCCTTTCAGTCCAAAGGACTCTTGAGAGTCTTCTCCAACACCACAGTTCAAAAGCATCAATTCTTTGGCACTTAGCTTTCTTTATGGTTCAGCTCTCACATCCATACATGACTACTGGAAAAATCATGGCCTTCTTGGGATGGACCTTTGTTGGCAAAGTAATGTCTCTACTTTTCAATATGCTATCTAGGTTGGTCATAACTTTCCTTCCAAGGAGTAAGTGTCTTTTAATTTCATGGCTGCGATCACCATCTGCAGTGATTTTGGAGCCCCCCAAAATAAAATCTGCCACGGTTTCCACTGTTTCCCTATCTACTTCCCATGAAGTGATGGACCAGATGCCATGATCTTAGTTTTCTGAATGTTGAGCTTTAGGCCAACTTTTTTACTCTCCTCTTTCACTTTCATCAAGAGGATTTTGAGTTCATCTTCACTTTCTGCCTTAAGGGTGGTGTCATCTGCATATCTGAGGTTATTGACATTTCTCCCAGCAATCTTGATTCCAGCTTGTGCTTCATCCAGCCCAGCATTTCTCATGATGTACTCTGCATATAAGTTAAATAAGCAGGGTGACAGTATACAGCCTTGACATACTCCTTTTCCTATTTGGAACCAGTCTGCTGTTCCATGTCCAGTACTAACTATTGCTTCCTCACCTGCGTATAGGTTTCTCAAAAGGCAGGTCAGGTGGTCTGGTATTCCCATCTCTTTCAGAAGTTTTCCACAGTTGATTGTGATCTGCACAAATGCTTTGGCATTGTGAATAAAGCAGAAGTGGATGTTTTTCTGGAACTCTCTTGCTTTTTCAATGATCCAGCAGATGCCTTAGCAGTCATCTATGCTGACCAGTATCCCGTCTGTACTTCAAGCTCCAATGTCAATACTATTCCCTATGTATAGCATCAGTAAAGGCAGTAAGTGTCCCATAGTCCCTGGTGTGCTGTGGATGCTTCCTTTCCATTTCCTCTAATCTGCTCTTTTCTGAACATCTGCCAGGCTTTGTATTAGAAGCATGGCATTTATTTCACTTCACCATGTATTATAGTTCATCACATAAATGTCTATGTATCCTTTAGAATTGCTAATTCCTTAAGGACAGGAATTATATTTCCCTTACATGTTACAAAAGATAATCAGTAAATATTGGTTGTATCAATGAATGAAAATGACTAACTACTTCCCATTTAAAATGCATACCCTATGTTTTTTCTAACCAATCTAAAGGCAAAGTAGATTATTTAACACAGTATTTCCTTGTTTTCATTGCTGTCCAACTTCCTTAATGGATGGTGGCTTGAATATAAGTGAATATGAGTGTTCTTTTAAGCAAGAGATTTTTCAAATCAAATTCTTTGATGTGTCTAGATTTTTTGATTTTCATAGTTTTAATATTATACACATGTAAATCTGTCTTTTCTTTAGAAAGATCAAGCAAAGATTTTAGGTACAAAGGGGTCTTTTCTCTTTTTTTCCAGATTATCTATTTAAAATTTCTTTTAAAGCCCATTTGATCTATTCCAAAAAATTTACTCAATTTGTTATAAAATATTTCTCCAATATTGAGTTTTGCTTTTGGGCCAAAGTTACAAAATAGTCTGGAGTATGTGGGAAAGGAAATTCTTTAATTTCAGTGTTATTACTGTAAGCACGGTAGTAGAGTTAAAGTGATCTGTTTCTTAGAATATGAAAACTATATTCCATGCATTTTTGTGGCTCTGTTATTCATTTTAAAATCCTACATGTACTGATAGTCTCAGTCCAGTCAGCCAATTAAATATCTCTTTCTCCATAATCTGCTTAATCCCATTTGAGAGAAAAATAATTTTTCCAATGGAGTCAGTGATGAAATCAAGACAAGTTCTTGGTTATATGTAGAACTTCATCTTGGACTACTTTATTTCTGTTCTGGGAATAGTTAGTGAGGAATTATCTCCAGGTGAAACATTAAGGAATTACTTGATTATCCATGCCATTTATTTAAAATGACTCAGTTTCCATCAGATCAATAAATCCTTTTGACTTTAACACTATGACATTAATTCCAACATTAGAATCAAAGTAATTTTATTGTAGAATCTTTCTGGATCCAAGAAGTTTTCTGGAATCTCCTCCAGGAAAAATAATGAAACTCCTATCCACTTTATGCTTACCATGTACCATTTTAAGTGAATTGTCTTACAAATAATAAAATTACTTCTTAGAAAGTTGTTCTTCCTTACCCACAGTTTTTTTTTCCTTTGGTTTCAGTTTTGTGTGTGTTTGTGTATGTGTGTGTGAGTGTGTGCTTGTGTTCAGTTGTGTGCGACTCTTTGCAGCCCATGGACTGTAGCCTGCCAGTCTCCTCTGTCCATGGAATTTTCCAGGAAATAATACTGGAGTGGGTCGCCATTAAGTTGAAAACTTGAGAATTATTTCAAAGTTTTACACTGTGCCCCACTGTTAGCAGCCTGATGAAATCTTGCTCCTTCCTGCTTCCATCTTTCTTGGGACAGACATCATCTCTTTGATTAACTGAGATGGTCTCTGCCACAAAGACCACTCTCTCAGGCAGTGCTGTGTTCAAGGAACACTTAATTTACTAATGGCCCCAAAGCACAAGAGTAGTAATGCTGGCAATTCAGATGTGCCAAAGAGAAGCCAAGAGTACTTCATTTAAGGGAAAAGGTGAAAGTTCTCTACTTCATAAGGAGAAAAATTGCATGCTGAGGTTGCTAGGATCTATGGTAAGAATGAATCTTCAATTTCTGAAATTGTGAAGAAGGAAAAAAGAGATTCGTGCTAGTTTTTCTGTCTCACCTCAAATTGCAAAAGTTATACCTCAATGGGTGATAAGCTCTTTATTTCACTGGAAAAGGCATTACATTTTAAATATAAGGTATTTTATTTTTATTTATTGAAGTATAGTTGATTTATAGTATTTTATTAGTTTTAGGAATCGGCAATATCAGCAAAGATTCAGTTATACACACATAAATATTTTTTCCTGATTCTTCTTTATTACAGGTTATCAGAAGATACTGAATATAGCTCCCTGTGCTGTAAATTTTTGTTGTTTATCTATTGTATATATCGTGATGTGTATCTGTTAATCCCATGTATGTGTGCTAAGTTGCTTCAGTTATTTTGGATTCTTCTGCAAATCTGTGGAAGGCAGCCTGCCAGACTCCTCTGATCATGGGATTCTCCAGTCAAGAATACTGAATGGGTAGCTGTGCCTTTCTCCAGGGGATCTTCCCGACCCAGGAATTGAACCCATATCTCTTCTGTCTCTTGCATTGGCAGGCAGGTTCTTTACCTCAAGCATCACCTGGGAAGCCCATACTCCTAATTTACTCCTCCACCACTTTCCCTTTTGGTAACTGTAGGCTTGTTCTCTATGTCCGTGAGTCTATTTCTATTTCATAAGTAAGTTCATTTGTATTTTCTAGATTCTACATATAACTGATACCATATTTGTCTTTCTGTTGGACTTACTTTACCCAGCATGATAACCTCTAGGTCCATCCATGTTGCTACAGATGGCAATATCTCATTTTTTTTATGGCTGAGTAAAATTCCATTTATGTGTGTGTGTGTATCCTTTTATCTGTTTATCTGTTATCCTTTTATCTGCTGATGGACACTCAGGTTGTGTCCATGTCTTGGCTAACAATCATATATTTTGAGAGAGAGGGGAAGATAACATTCACATAACTTTTCTTAAAGTGCATTATAATTGTTCTATATATCAATTGGTGTTCTATATATCATTGTTAATCATTAAATGCTTAATCTACAAATTTATACTGTGCTTAATCTACAAATTTAAGCTTTATCATAGGGATATGTTTATATTGGAAAAAACACAGTATTTAGAGGGTATAGATTTCTTTGGAAGGAATGATGCTAAAGCTGAAACTCCAGTACTTTGGCCACCTCATGCGAAGAGTTGACTCATTGGAAAAGACTCTGATGCAGGGAGGGATTGGGGGCAGGAGGAGAAGGGAACGACAGAGGATGAGATGGCTGGATGGCATCATGGACTTGATGGACGTGAGTTTGCGTGAACTCTGGGAGTTGGTGATGGACAGGGAGGCCTGGTGTGCTGCGATTCATGGAGTTGCAAAGAGTTGGACACGACTGAGTGACTGGACTGAACTGAGATCAAATAGGGGAGAACTGAAATAATTAGTGACATTCAGTCCTGCAAACCATAAGCACAATCTATCTGTTTATTTGGATCCTCTTTAGTTTATCTCAGCAATGTTTTTGTTTTATTGTACACATTCTGTACATTAAATTCTCTGTCAAAATCTATCCCTGAATATATAATTTTTAATGGTATTAGCAATAATCTAAAAATTTCAATTATTTGTTGCTAATATATAAAAATGCAACTGACTTTTGGTAGATTGACCTTGCTATCCTGTGACCTTGCTAAATTCTTTTGTCAACCTTAGAATCTTTTCTGTAGGTTCCTTAGGATTTCTATGTTAGTTGTTGGCAAATTGTAACCTATAGGTCAAATACAACCCCCTGTCTAATTTTGTTAAGTAAAGTTTTATTGGGACATAGCCATGTCCATACATTTACATATGGCCTAGAATATTAGAGTTCTCATATTCTAGATATATTTTCCAAGAAGAAGAAATGCATAAAGGCAAAATGGTTATCTGAGGAGGCCTTACAGATAGCTAAGAAAAGAAGACAAGTGAAAGGCAAAGGAGAAAAGGAAAGATATATCTACCTGAATGGAGTGTTCCAAAGGATAGCAAGGAGACATAAGAAAGCCTTCCTAAGTGATCAATGCAAAGAAACAGAGGAAAACAATAGGATGGGAAAGACTAGAGATCTCTTCAAGAAAATCAGAGATACCAAGGGAACATTTCATGAGAAGATGGGCACAATAAAGGACAGAAACGGTATGGACCTAACAGAAGCAGAAGATATCAAGAAGAGGTGGCAAGAATGCACAGTAACTATACATAAAAGATCTTCATGACCCAGATAACCTAAGTGATCACACTTAGAGCCAGACATTGAGGAGTGAGAAGTCAGTGGGCCTTAGGAAGCATCACTATGAACAAAGCTAGTGGAGGTGATGAGATTCCAGTTGAGCTATTTCAAATCCTGAAAGATCATGCTGTGAAAATGCTGCACTCAATATGCCAGCAAATTTGGAAAATTCAGCAGTGGCCACAGGACTGGAAAAGTTTAGTTTTCATTCCAATCCCAAAGAAAGGCAATGTCAAAGAATGTTCAAACTATGCACAATTGCACTTATCACACATGCTTGCAAAGTAATGCTCCAAATTCTCCAAGCTAGGCTTCAACAGTATGTGAACCAATAAATTCTAGATGGTCAAGCTGGATTTAGAAAAGGCAGAGAAACCAGAGATCAAATTGCCAACATCTGTTGGATCACCAAAAAAGCAAGAGAGTTTCAGAAAACTATCTACTTCTGCTTCATTGACTACGCTAAAGCCTTTGACATTGTGGATCACAACAAACTGTGGAAAATTCTTAAAGAGATGGAATACCAGACCACTTTACCTGCCTCCTGAGAAATCTGTATGCAAGTCAAGAAGCAACAGTTAGAATTGGACATGGAAAAACGGACTGGTTCCAGGTTGGGGAAGGAGTACATCAAGGCTGTATATTGCCACCCTGCTTATTTAGCTTATATGCAGACTATATCATAAGAAACGCTGGCCTGGATGAAGCACAAGCTGGAATCAAGATTGCTGGGAGAAATATCAATAACCTCATATATGCAGGTGATACTACCCTTATGGCAGAAAGTGAAGAGGAACTAAAAGCCTCTTGATGAAAGTGAAAGAGGAGAGTGAAAAAGCTGGCTTAAAACTCAACATTCAGAAAATGAAGATCATGGCTTCTTGTCCCATCACTTCATGGGAAATAGATAGGGAAACAGTGGAAACAGTGACAGATTTTATTTTCTTGGGCTCCAAAATCACTGTATATAGTGACTGCAACCATGAAATTAAAAGACAGTTGCTCCTTGGAAGAAAAGCTATGACAAACCTAGACAGCATATTAAAAAGCAGTGGCATTACTTTACCAACAAAGGTCTGTCTTGTCAAAGCTATGATTTTCCAGAAGTTATATATGGATGTGAGAGTTGGACCATAAAGAAAGCTGAGTGTCAAAGAATTGATGCTTTTGTACTGTAGTGTTGGAGAAGACTCTTAAAAGTCCCTTGGACTGCAAGGAGATCAAACCCGTCAATCCTAAAGAATATCAGTCCTGCCTGAGTATTCATTAGAAGGACTGATGCTGAAGCTAAAGCTCCAATACTTTGGCCACCTGATGCAAAGAACTGACTCACTGGAAAAGACCCTGATGCTGGGCAAGATTGAAAGCAGGAGGAGCAGGGAATGGCAGAGAATGAGATGGTTGAATCACATCACAGATTCAGGGGACCTGGGTTTGAGCCAGCTTCAGGAGTTGGTGATGGGCAGGGAAGTCTGGTATGCTGCAGTCCATGAGTTCGCACAGAGTTGGACAGGAGTGGGTGACTGAACTGAACTGAATTAATTAGAGTTCTAGCTACAATAATGAGGTTGAATAGTCACAACAGAAACCTAAGACTTATGGGCATATTCATAGGGAATCTAGAGATTATGGCATGTATTCTTAAGGGCTCATTTTTAGAATCTGGTGCTTCAGTCCATGGGGTCGCAAGGAGTTGGGCATGAGTAAGTGACTGAACTGAACTGATATCACACATAGGACTGTATTTATACCTACTGCTTGCCACTGCTTTTTCTTTGTAACATCCTTATATGTATGTGTCCATGTGTGTACATGCACATTTCTGTGTTTAATGACTTTATATTTTATAGTAGTTTTAGGTTCACAGAAAATTAAGCTTTCCTCTTTATCTCCTTCCCCACATATGCAGTCCTCCCCATCACCATATTCCTTACCAGAGTGGTAGATTCTTATAATTTAGGAAGTTATGCTAATACTAATTAGTTACACTAATACCTTGGATAATTATCATCCACAATTCATAGTTTTACATTAGGGTCCATTCTCAATTTGTTAGGGTTCACTGTGGTGCTTACTCAAGAATTTTCGGTATGTGTCTTTAACATATCACAATCTCCCTTCAAATAATATACTTATGCAGAGCATGAGAACCTAAGAAGAGTACGTATCCTGTGAATTTTATGTTAGGTGCTGGCTTTCTTTGTATTTCTGTACTATTTTTAGACTTTGTTGTGGGATGTTATTGAGTTGGTTGGAATCATTTTTATCTTTTCAAGGCTTATTTTTAATATTTTCCAGAACACATTTGTCTAGAACAGCAGATGTTTCTTGAAGTTTAACTTTGTCCCATTCAAAGTCTTGAATTTCATTTTGTGTAGTTCCTTTTTCTTTCTACACTTTCACTGAGATATTCTTCTATTGATTTTTCTTCAAATTCTTCTCTTCAAATTCACAGTTTTCTGTTATTTCCAGTGTGGTACTAAGACTATATAATGCTTTCTTAAGTTCAGATGATGTATTTTGTAATTCTAGAATGTCCATTTTACTATTTTATAGATTTTAATTCACTATTGAAAACTGTATTCTCTTAACTCTTTTGTTGATCTCTCTTGAATATATTAATCATAGTTATTTTAAATTCTTCATCTATTAATTATAAGACTTTCTATTTCTGATTCTATTTTGTCTGTTAATTATTATACTTTAAAAATTCTTAAAATGTTTAATAATTTTTGATTGTTTAGCTAACATTAGTGTATGTTCAAGATGTTTGCTGCTGCTGCTAAGTCACTTCAGTCGTGTCTGACTCTGTGTGACCCCATAGATGGCAGCCCACCAGGCTCCCCCATCCCTGGGATTCTCCAGGCAAGAACACTGGAGTGGGTTGCCATTTCCTTCTCCAATGCTTGAAAGTGAAAAGTGAAAGGGAAGTCACTCAGTCGTGTCCGACTCTTAGCGACCCCATGGACTGCAGCCCACCAGGCTCCTCCATCCATAGGATTTTCCAGGCAAGAGTACTAGAGTGGGGTGCCATTGCCTTCTCCATCAAGATGTTTAGAATTATGTTATAAAAATGTTATATTTTGTTCTTGTGGGGAGCAAAATTACTTTTGGATCACCTTTATTTTGCCAAGGTAGTTTTAAGCTTTGCAAGGGCAAGTCTATTTCAGTTTTACTCATGGTCCTTGTACCTAGGGGGAGATTCTTACTCCACATCCTGCTGCTGCTAAGTCGCTTCAGTCGTGTCCAACTCTGTGCGACCCCGTAGATGGCAGCCCACTAGGCTCTGCCGTTCCTAGGATTCTCCAGGCAAGAACACTGGAGTGGGTTGCCCTTTCCTTCTCCAATGCATGAAAGTGAAGGAGGTGGCATTTCTGGGATCTCAGTTGAATGCTCCTATATCTAACTCTTGGACTGAACTCCACTGGAAATCTTTGCTCTGATTGCCAGCATTTCAGTGACTGTCTTCCCTGTGTTTCCAAAGCTTTTCCTTCTATTAGTACATCTTAGAAGTTAACTAAGAGCCAGAGGGGAAATTTTACACACATTATTAGGGCTCCGTCTCTTTAGTTTTTTTCTCTCCAGGACTCAGCCACTCCATTCCAGTTTTCTTGGCTGCCCTGAACTCTGATCTCTGTTTCTGTTGTCCAACAAGACTATTGTCTTTATTTAGGCTCTATTTCCCTGAACTGTGGTTTGGAAAATGCCCTGAGGAAGAAATCTGGGGTTTATGTGACGTTTATTTTGTTTGCCTCTTTTCTCTCTAGGACCATAGCCCTGCAGTGGCTGCTGTCCAGTGCCTGCAAACAATTGTTATATATGTTTTGTCTAGATTTTATACTTGTTTATAACAAGAAGTTAAGTCCAATAATAGCTACTCCATCATGGATAAAACTAGACCTTGACCATGTTATTTCTTTTTATTTCTCTTTGTACCATCTCTTGCTTTTAAGACACCTTTATTCTACAATTTCAGTGATCAAGACCTAATCAGACCTTTATTCTCCTTTCCATCATTCTTGAACCAGACTCAAATGTTTTCTCCAGGTTTAGCTTCTAAGGGTACATTTTTGGTATGCAAGAATCAGTTCAGTTCAGTTGCTCAGTCGTATCCAACTCTTTGTGACCCCATGAATCGCAGCACTCCAGGCCTCCATGACCATCACCAACTCCCAGAGTTCACCCAAACTCATGTCCATCAAGATGGCATACAGCCATCTCATCCTCTGTCATCCCCTTCTCCTCCTACCCCCAATCCCTCCCAGCATAAGAGTCTTTTCCAATGAATCAACTCTTCCCATGAGGCAGTCAAAGTATTGGACTTTCAGTTTTAGCATCAGTCTTTCCAATGAACACCCAGGACTGATCTCCTTTAGGATGGACTGGTTGGATCTCCTTGCAGTTCAAGGGACTCTGAAGAGTCTTCTCCAACACCACAGTTCAAAAGCATCAATTCTTTGGCACTCAGCTTTCTTCACAGTCCAACTCTCACATCCATACATGACTACTGGAAAAACCATAGCCTTGGCTAGATGGACCTTTGTTGGCAAAGTAATGTCTCTGCTTTTCAATCTGCTATCTAGGTTGGTCATAACTTTCCTTCCAAGGAGTAAACTGTCTTTTAATTTCATGGCTGCAATCACAATCTGCAGTGATTTTGGAGCCCAAAAATAAAGTCTGACACTGTTTCCACTTTTTCTCCATCTATTTGCCATGAAGTGATGGGACTGGATGCCATGATCTTCATTTTCTGAGTGTTGAGCTTTAAGCCAACTTTTTCACTCTCCTCTTTCACTTTCATCAAGAGGCTTTTGAGTTCCTCTTCACTTTCTGCCATAAGGGTGGTGTCATCTGCATATCTGAGGTTATTGATATTTCTCCCAGAAATCTTGATTCCAGCTTGTGCTTCTTCCAGCCCAGTATTTCTCATGATGTCCTCTGCATATAAGTTAAATAAGCAGGGTGACAATATACAGCCTTGGGTACTCCTTTTCCTATTTGGAACCAGTCTGTTGTTCCATGTTTAGTACTAACTGTTGCTTCCTGACCAGCATATAGGTTTCTCAAGAGGCAGGTCAGGTGGTCTGGTATTCCCATCTCTTTCAGAATTTTCCACAGTTGATTGTGATCCACACAGTCAAAGGCTTTGGCATAGTCAATAAGCAGAAATAGATGTTTTTCTGGAACTCTCTTGCTTTTTCTATGATCCAGCGGTTGTTGGCAACTTGATCTCTGGTTCCTCTGCCTTTTCTAAAACCAGCTTGAACATCTGGAAGTTCACGGTTCATGTATTGCTCCAGCCTGGCTTGGAGAATTTTGAGCATTTATTAGCATTTTTACTCATCTCACTTTACTAGCATGTGAGATGAGTGCAATTGTGTGGTAGTTTGAGCATTCTTTGGCATTGCCTTTCTCTGGAATTGGAATGAAAACTGACCTTTTCCAGTGAAAACTGTGGCCACTGCTGAGAGTTTTCCAAATTTGCTGGCATATTTAGTGCAGCACTTTCACAGCATCATCTTTCAGGATTTGAAATAGCTCAACTAGAATTCCATCACCTCCACTAGCTTTGTTCGTAGTGATACTTCCTAAGGCCCACTTGACTTCACATCCAGGATGTCTGGCTCTAGGTGAGTGATCACACCATCATGATTATCTTGATCATGAAGATCTTCATTGTACAATTCTTCTGCATATTCTTGCCATTCTTAATATCTTCTGCTTTTATTAGGTCCATGCCATTTCTGTCTTTTATCGAGCCCATCTTTGCATGAAGTGTTCCTTTGGTATCTCTAATTTTCTTGAAGAGATCTCTAGTCTTTCCCATTCTCTTGTTTTCGTCTATTTCTTTGCACTGATCACTGAGGAAGGCTTTCTCATCTCTCCTTGCTATTCTTTGGAACTCTGCATTCAGATGCTTATATCTTTCCTTTTCTCCTTTGCTTTTCACTTCTCTTCTTTTCACAGCTAATTGTGAGGCCTCCCCAGGCAGCCATTTTGCTTTTTTGCATTTCTTTTCCATGGGGATGGTCTTGATCCCTGTCTCCTGTACAATGTCACAAACCTCCGTCCATAGTTCATCAGGCACTCTATCTATCAGATCTAGTCCCTTAAATCTATTTCTCACTTCCACTGTATAATCATAAGGGAGTTGATTCAGGTCGAATGAATGGTCGAGTGGTTTTCCCTACTTTCTTCAATTTAAGTCTGAACTTGGCAATAAGGAGTTCATGATCTGAGCCACAGTCAGCTTCTGGTCTTGTTTTTGCTGACTGTATAGAGCTTTTCCATCTTTGGCTGCAAAGAATATAACCAATCTGATTTCAGTGTTGACCATCTGGTGATGTCCATGTATAGAGTCTTCTCTTGTGCTGTTGGAAGAGGGTGTTTGCTATGACCAGTGTGTTCTCTTGGCAAAACTCTATTAGCCTTTGCCCTACTTCATTCCATACTCCAAGGCCAAATTTGCCTGTTACCCTAGGTGTTTCTTGACTTCCTACTTTTGTATTCCATTCCCCTATAATGAAAAGGACATCTTTTTTTTGGGTGTTAGTTCTAAAAGGTCTTGTAGGTCTTCATAGAACCATTCAACTTCAGCTTCTTCAGCATTACTGGTTGGGGCATAGGCTTGGATCACCGTGATACTGAATGGTTTGCCTTGGAAACGAACAGAGATCATTCTGCCGTTTTTGAGACTGCATCCAAGTACTACATTTCAGACTCTTTTGTTGACCATGATGGCTACTCCATTTCTTCTGAGGGATTCCTGCCTGCCGTAGTAGATATAATGATCATCTGAATTAAATTCACCCATTCCAGTCCATTTTAGTTCGCTGATTCCTAGAATGTCAACAGTCCCTCTTGCCATCTCCTGTTTGACCACTTCCAATTTGCCTTGATTCATGGACCTAACATTCCAGGTTCCTATGCAATATTTCTCTTTATAGCATCGGACTTTGCTTCTGTCACCAGTCACATCCACAACTGGGTATTGGTTTTGCTTTGGCTCCATCCCTTCATTCTTTCTGGAGTTATTTCTCCACTGATCTCCAGTGTCATATTGGGCACCTACTGACCTGGGGAGTTCCTCTTCAGTATCCTATCATTTTGCCTTTTCATACTGTTCATGGGGTTCTCAAGGCAAGAATACTGAAGTGGTTTGCCATTCCCTCTCCAGTGGACCACATTCTGTCAGACCTTTCTACTATGATCCGTCTGTCTTGAGTGGCCCCACATGTCATGGTTTAGTTTCATTGAGTTTGACATGGCTGTGGTCCATGTGATCAGATTGACTAGTTTTCTGTGATTATGGTTTCAGTGTGTCTGCCCTCTGATGCCCTCTTGCAACTCCTACCATCTTACTTGGGTTTCTCTTACCTTGGGCATAGGGTATCTCTTCATGGCTGCTCTAGCAAAGCTCAGCCACTGCTCCTTACCTTGGACAAGAGGTATCTCCTCATGGCCACCCCTCCTGACCTTGAACGTGGAGTAGCTTCTCTCAGCCCTCCTTCGCCACGCAGCTGCTGCTCCTTGGACGTAGGGTTGCTCCTCTTGGCCACAGCCCCTGACCTCGGGCGTGAGGTAGCTCCTCTTGGCCCCCAGTCCTGACCTTGGACGTGGGGTAGCTCCTCTCGGCTGCTGCCCCTGACTTTGGGCGAGGGGTAGCTCCTCTCAGCCATGCTTCTGCACAGTCCGTCACAGCTGGCGCGCTTCTGTAGCATGTAAGAATAAAAGGGATCAACTAACAAAGAACCTCTATTGCCATGGAATTGTGCTGATATTCCTCTAGGCTTGTGACCATAGCCAGCTTTCATTTCTTCTATTTCCTGCTACTTCTCCTTTTTGATCTACTGGCTTCTACTGGCTCTGATGATGTCCCTGGTTCCCTGATTCCTACTTGAAATCCTAGCTTGCTAGATTTTATGCTTTTAAACAGCAGCTGAATCATGTACAGGAACTGCCTCATCTTAGGATCTCAGCTCTTCTGTCACCTTTCAGTGACATCTGTTCTAATGTTAACAGAAAATGAATACAGTTGACACTGTATATCTGTGGACTCTACATTTGTAGATTTACCAACTGTGAATTAAAAATGTTCAAAAAATTTTCTAGAAAATTCCCAAAGATAAAACTTGAAGTTACTCTGCACCAACAACTATTTACATAGAATTTACATTGTAGTAGGTATTAAAAAAGTAACCTGGAGATGATTTGAAGCATATATAGAAGGATATGTGTAGCTTATATGCGAATACTACACCCTGTCACATAAATGACTTGAGCATCCTTGTATCTTGGTATCTAAAGGAGTTCCTGCAGTGGCCACAGGACTGGAAAAGGTCAGTTTTCATTCTACTCCCAAAGAGAGGCAATGCCAAATAATCCTCAAACTACCACACAATTGGACTCATCTCACATGCTAGTAAAGTAATGCTCAAAATTCTCCAAGCCAGGCTTCAGCAATACCTGAACCGTGAACTTCCAGATGTTCAAGCTGGTTTTAGAAAAGGCAGAGGAACCAGAGATCAAATTGCCAACATCTGCTGGATCATGGAAAAAGCAAGAGAGTACCAGAAAAACATCTACTGCTTTATTGACTATGCCAAAGCCTTTGACTGTGTGCATCACAGTAAACTGTGGAAAATTCTGAAAGAGATGGGAATACAGACCACCTGACCTGCCTCTTGAGAAATCTGCATGCAGGTCAGGAAGCAACAGTTAGAATTGGACATGGAACAACAGACTGGTTCCAAATAGGAAAAGGAGTACCCAAGGCTGTATATTGTCACCCTGCTTATTTAACTTATATGCAGAGTACATCATGAGAAATGCTGGACTGGAAGAAACAGAAGCTGGAATCAAGATTGCTGGGAGAAATATCAATAACCTCAGATATGCAGATGACACCACCCTTATGGCAGAAAGTGAAGAGGAACTCAAAAGCCTCTTGATGAAAGTGAAAGAGGAGAGTGAAAAAGTTGGCTTAAAGCTCAACATTCAGAAAATGAAGATCATGGCATCTGGTTCCATCACTTCATGGGAAATAGATGGGGAAGCAGTGGAAACAGTGTCAGACTTTATTTTTGGGCTCCAAAATCACTGCAAGATGGTAACTGCAGCCATGAAATTACAAGACGCTTACTCCTCGGAAGAAAAGTTATGACCAACCTAGATAGTATATTCAAAAGCAGAGACATTACTTTGCCGACTAAGGTCCATCTAGTCAAGGCTATGGTTTTTGCAGTGGTCATGTATGGATGTGAGAGCTGGACTGTGAAGAAGGCTGAGCACTGAAGAATTGATGCGTTTGAACTGTGGTGTTGGAGAAGACTTTTCAGAGTCCCTTGGACTGCAAGGAGATCCAACCAGTCCATTCTGCAGGAGATCAGCCCTGGGATTTCTTTGGAAGGAATGATGCTAAAACTGAAACTCCAGTCTTTGGCCACCTCATGTGAAGAGTTGACTCATTGAAAAAGACTTTGATGCTGGGAGGGATTTGGGGCAGGAGGAGAAGGGGACGACAGAGGATGAGATGGCTAGATGGCATCACTGACTTGATGGTTGTGAATCTGAGTGAACTCCAGGAGTTGGTGATGGACAGGGAGGCCTGGCATGCTGCAATTCATGGGGTCGCAAAGAGTCGGACATGACTGAGCGACTGAACTGAACTGAGCTGAACTAAAACTCATCACCTGTGGATCCTGAGGGCAAACTAAACTAGATAGGAATTCATGTTAGAAATTGTACTCTTATCAGAATGGATTTTTTTTTCACAATACTAGAAGATGTTTATCAGTTTTCACAATTAATAGCCAGATAAAAAATAAAAAATCATTATAATTGAAACTATAATGGAAATATGATTAACCTAACAATATAAAATAATTATATACAATTTGGGGGTTAAGCAGAATGAAGTAGTAAGTAGAAGTGCATACATGCATATGTTTTCATCTGCCCAGCCAGTCTATGTCTTTTAGTTAGTGCATTTAATCCATTTACATTTAAGGTAATTATTGATATATATGCTTCCCTGGTAGCTCAGATGGTAAAGATTCTGCCTGCAATACAGGAGATCCAGGTTTTATCCCTGGGTTGGGAAGATCCCCTGGAGAAGGGAATGACAACCCATTCCAGTATTCTTGCCCGGAGAATCCCATTGACAGACCATAGAATTGCAAAGAGCCAGACACGACTGAGTGACTAACACAACACACATGATCATATTACCATTTTATTAATAGTTTGGGGTTTTCTTTGTGTTTTTTTCTTTCTTTTGTGTTTCCTACTTAGAGAAATTCCTTTAGCATTTGTTGCAAACCTGGTTTGGTGGTGCTGAATTTTTTTAACTATTGCTTGTATGTAAAGCTATTGGTTTCCCTGTCAAATATTCTTGGTTGTAGGTTCTTCTCTTTGATTACTTTAAATGTATAATGCATTCCTTTCTGGATGTAGAGTTTGTTGAGAAATCAGCTGATTACTTCTCTAGTATGTTATTTGTTGTTTTTCCTTTGTTGCTTTTAATATTTTATCTTTGTCTCTAATTTTTGTCAGTTTGATTACTGTGTATCTTGGTGTGTTCCTCCTTGGGTTTATCCTGCCTGAGACTCACTGTGCTTCCTGGACTTGGTTGATTATTTCCTTTCCCGTGTTAGGGAAGTTTTCAGCTGTTATTTCTTCAAATACTTTCTCAGGTCCTTTCTCTCTCTCTTCTCCTTCTGGGACCCCTGTCATGCAAATGTTGGTTCATTTAATGTTATCCCAGAGGTCTCTTAGGCTGTCTTCATTTTTTAAAATTCTTTTTTCTACATTCTGTTCTGTAGTAGTGATTCCCACGATTCTGTCCTCCAGGTCATTTATCCTTTCTTCTGCCTCAGTTTTTCTGCTATTGATTCCTTCTATGTGTTATTCATCTCTGTATGTTTCTTCTTTAGTTCTTATGAAGCGAAGTGAAAGTTGCTCAGTCGTGTCCGACTCTTTGTGACCTCGTGGACTATACAGTCCATGGAATTCTCCAGGCCAGAATACTGGAGTGAGTGGCCTTTCCCTTCTCCAGGGGATCTTCCCAACCCAGGGAGCAAATCTAGGTCTCCCGCATTTCAGGTGGATTCTTTACCAGCTGAGCCACAAGGGAAGCCCAAGAATACTGGAATGCATAGCCTATCCCTTCTCCAGAGGATCTTCCTGACCCACGAACTGAACCAGAGTCTCCTGCATTGCAGGTGGATTCATTACCAACTGAGCTATAGGTCTTTGGAAAACATTTCTTGCATCTTCCCCATTGTTTTCCTGAGATTCTGAATCATCTTCACTATCCTTATTCTGAATTCTTTTTCTGGAAGGTTGCCTATCTCCACTTCATTTAGTTGTTTATCTGAGGTTTTATCTTGTCCATTCATCTGGGACATAACTTTCTGCTTTTTAATCCTGATTAACTTTCTGTAATGTGGTTTTTGTTCTAGTCACTGTGGGGTTGTGGTTTTCTTGCTTCTTCTGTCTGCCCTCTGATGAAAAAGGCTAAGAGACCTGTATAAATAAGCTTCCTGATGATAGAGACTGGCAGTGGGAAAAACTGGGTCTTGCTCTGTGGCAGAGCTGTGCTCAGTAAAGCTTTAATCCAAGTATCTGCTAATGGGTGGGGTTGTGCTCCCTCCCTGTTAGTTGTTCAGCCTTAGGCAACCTAACCCTGGGGTCTGTGGACTCTATGGTAGGGTTAGTGATGACCTCCAAGGGGACTTACACCAAGGGGCCCCTTGCAGGAGTGCTGCTGTCAGTGCCCCTGTCCCTGCGGCGAGCCACTGCCGACCCACACCTCCACAAGAGACCCTAGCAGCTAGGTCTGGTTCAGTCTCCTGTGGTGTCACTGCTCTTTTCCCCTGAGTTTTGGTGCATGCAAAATTCTGCTTTTGCCCTCCAAGAGCAGAGTCTGTTTCCTCCAGTCCTGTGGAAGTCTTGTAATCAAGGTTGCTGGCCTTCAAAGTCGGATTCACTGGCGATTCTCAGTCCCTTTGCTGGATCCCCAGGCTGGGAAGCCTGAAGCGGAGCTCAGAACCTTTACAACAGTGGGAGAACTTCTTTGCTATTATTTTTTCTCCAGTTTGTGGGTTGCCCACCCAGCGGGTTTGGGATTTAAATTCAATGTGATTGCACCCCTCCTACTATCTCATTGTGGTTTCTTTGCCTTTTAACATCGGGTATCTTTTTCTGGTGGGTTCCAGTGTCATCCTGTTGATGGTTGTTAAAGGTTGTTGTTGAATTACGACGCCAAGATTCTTGGCCCCCGGAGGAGAAGAATTCAATCCGGGGCCAGAGACAAGGCTTGATGGCTAGAGCTTTTGTGTAACAAAGTTTTATTAAAGTATAAAGAGTTAGAGAAAGCTTCTGACATAGGCATCAGAAGCGGGCAGAAAGAGTACCCCCCTGTTAGTCTTTAGCTGGATGTTATATAGTCACCTGGTAATGAAAGAAAGGAATGTCTCAAAACTTAGAATGGCACCAGGCCCCTCACCCATAAGATGTATTTTGGGATAATCTTGGCTCCAAATGGTTCATCTTGGACCATAAAAGGATTAACTTAAATCTTGAAGATGGGCAGAGCACCATACAAATAGTGTCATTTACATAGATTAGAGGAACAATATTGGAGTATAGCATACTGGTTTATCAAGTAGGTTCTGAGCCCAAAAGGCGGAACCGACTCGAAGACAGAGTTTGGGGTAAATGCATAGTATATTAGCATAAGCTTAAGATAAACATTTCCATAAGAAAAAGGCATTGGTTAACTTCAGGTGAAACCAGGTGTCATGGTAACACAAAATTTTCAGAGAAACCTCCTTTTAAATTTGTATAGAGAAGGAAAAAATATCACTAGTTTGTTTCCTCCTGCCGCTTAAGGGAGATAAAAATGTCTGACACTTGCAGGCTATTTCCTCCATTTGGAGACCCCGGGCCTTCCCGCCTGTTACCCTCTCAGTTGTTCAACAGCTAGTTGCAATTCTGGTGCTCTCACAGGAGAAGCTGAGCAAATGTCTTTCTACTCCACCTTCTTGAACCAGACCAGGATACAATTTTTAAGAACAATATTTGCTCAGGCAATTTAGGCTATTATAACAAAGATGTCATTGTCTGGGTGGCTTAAACAACAAATATTTGTTGTCTCACAATTCTAGAGGCTGAGAAGACCAAGATTCATACTGGTACATTCAGTGTCTGTTGAGAGCTCTCTGAATGTTTTGCAGACAACTGTCTTCTTGATCTGTCCTCTAATGACAGATACTTTTCACTGTTATCTCTTCTTAGAAGGGCACTAATCCCATTTGTGAGGGCTCCATTTTCATGACTTAATCACTTCGAAAAGGACCAGGGCTTCAACAAGTGAATTTTGAACAATCAAAAAATTCAGAACTATATTGAAAATGTATTTTGAAAATTAATCTTTTTTTTGCCTTAGTCATACATCTAGAATTCTACAGTGCTATTAACAAATCATGTAGATGAATATTGAAAAGCCATCTAAACTACTTGATGCTATCTAATATCTAATATTTGGAAGAATGTATGAGGATGTAAAGTAATTAGAAAAAAAATATTTTGCTTAATAGTGGGTAGATAGTGAAAAATGATGCTTTTTCATAGGAGAAACAAAACTAATAGAATATGTTCTAATTCAGCTGCAATTATCTTAAAGGACAAATTACTTTAAATATTTAGTCATAAAGCCTGTGTTTATATAATTTTTCTATTCTTTAAATCATCATAAAAAACATGGGAAAATTTGGAAAAGGCTCCAAATACAAAGGATACCAAAATGTTGGGGTAAGAGAGTCCATTCAGTAATGGTGGTTCAAGGATATTATTAGGATTTTAGTTGATTTCAAACAACTTTCAACTTGTTTGTTTTGTCTTTACATAGTTTTTCACTAGTGCTTTATGGAAGATGATTGATTCAAAGAGAATTTGGCTATAAATTTAGATTGTGGTTCTTTTGTCAACTTAGTTTTTGAGTCATTTAGCTTCTGTCACTTTGTTGGACAATTTTGAGAAAGAGATAAATTCTGACTTCTCAGAAACCCTTGTCTTCTGAAATACAATATGGCTAAATTTTTACACTAAGTAAGAACACTGTCTTTCCTTCTTTTGATTTTGGACATGCATACTTAAACTTTGAGTTTAGGTGTATATTTAAGGATCCTGCCCCAACCAGAATTAAATGCTATTTTCTCTACTTCTTTGATGTAATTATTTTGTGTATTATGAACCAGTAATTACATTTGTGAACAGTAGTTCCAAATATCCCACTAGTGTGTTTGGATTTTATTTTACACTGGGATAAAAAATTGGGGATATACATTTTAAATTTTGGAATATACATTTTTAACATAATTTGAGGTTCAGCTGAGCAGGTGTCTCTATTTTTCTAAAAGTCATTAAAAATGAAAATTTCTCTACTAGAATTTTGATTACTGCCACAGTCCTTCTTTGTATGCTTTATCACATTTTAAAGTGGGACTAGAAATATTTGGTTTCAGAAAATGTAGCAACTTGCCATAACAAAGTACCAAAAACTTGATGGCTCAAAAAGAGAAATTTTATTAGTTCTGGAGGTTGGAACTCTGAGATCAAGGAGTCAGCAAAGTTGATTCCTTTTGATGGCAGTCAGGGAATATGTTTTGTGCATCCTTCCTAGTTTCTGGTGGTTTTCTGGAAATCTTTGGCATTCCTTGGCATTAAGGAGCATCACCCAATATATGATACCTGTCACATTGTAGTATAGCATTTTAATAACCTCATTTTAGCTTGATCACCTCAGTAAAGACCCTACTTCCAAATAAAAGTAAAATTCTAATGTACTGAGACTTAGGACTGCTACATGCAAATTTTGATGGGATGCAATACATCCCATACCAGAAGCAATTTTCAGTTCAGTTCAGTTCAGTCGCTCAGTCATGTCCGACTCTTTGTGACCCCATGAATCACAGCACACCAGGCCTCCCTATCCATCACCAACTCCTGGAGTTCACTCAAACTCACGTCCATCGAGTCAGTGATGCCATCCAGCCATCTCATCCTCTGTCGTCCCCTTCTCCTCCTGCCCCCAATCTCTCCCAGCATCAGCGTCTTTTCCAATGAGTCAACTCTTAGTATGAGGTGGCCAAAGTATTGGAGTTTCACTTTAGCTTCAGTCCTTCCAATGAACACCCAGGACTGATCGCCTTTAGAATGGACTAGTTGGATCTCGTTGCAGTTCAAGGGACTATCAAGAGTCTTCTCCAACACCACAGTTCAAAAGCATCAATTCTTCGGTGCTCAGCTTTCTTCACAGTCCAACTCTCACCTCCATACATGACTACTGGAAAAACCATAGCCTTGATTTGACGGACCTTTGTTGACAAAGTAATGTCTCTGCTTTTGAATATGTTATCTAAGTTGGTCATAACTTTTCTTCCAAGGAGTAAGCATCTTTTAATTTCATGGCTGCAATCACCATCTGCAGTGATTTTGGAGCCCCCTAAAAGACACTGTTTCCCCATCTATTTCCCATGAAGTGATGGGACCAGATGCCATGATCTTCGTTTTCTGAATGTTGAGCTTTAAGCCAACTTTTTCACTCTCCACTTTCACTTTCATCAAGAGGTTTTTTTAGTTCCTCTTCACTTTCTGCCATAAGGGTGGTGTCATCTGCATATCTGAGGTTATTGATTTTCTCCCAGCAATCTTGATTCCAGCTTGTGTTTCTTCCAGTCCAGCGTTTCTCATGATGTACTCTGCATATAAGTTGAATAAGCAGGGTGACAATATACAGCCTTGACGTACTCCTTTTCCTATTCAGAACTAGTCTGTTGTTCCATGTCCAGGTCTACCTCCTGACATGCATATAGGTTTCTCAAGAGGCAGGTCAGGTGGTCTGGTATTCCCATCTCTTTCAGAATTTTCCACAGTTGATTGTGAGCCACACAATCAAAGGCTTTGTCATAGTCAATAAAACAGAAATAGATGTTTTTCTGGAACTCTCTTGCTTTCTTGATGATCCAACAGATGTTGACAATTTGGTCTCTGGTCCCTCTGCCTTTCCTGAAACCAGCTTGAACATTTGGAAGTTCATAGTTCACGTATTGCTGAAGCCTGGCTTGGAGAACCTTGAGCATTACTTTACTAGCATGTGAGATGAGTGTAATTGTGCAGTAGTTTGAATATTCTTTGGCATTGCCTTTCTTTGGGATTGGAATGAAAACTGACCTTTTCCAGTCCTGTGGCCACTGCTGAGTTTTCCAAATTTGCTGGCACATTGAGTGCAACACTTTCACAGCATCATCTTTCAGGATCTGAAATAGCTCAACTGGAATTCCATCACTTCCACTAGCTTTGTTCATAGTGATGCTTCCTAAGGCCCACTTGACTTCACATTCCAGGATGTTTGGGTGTATAGACAATTCAAATGTTCTGCGCTGCTTCAGTTAGAATACTGTTTTCAAAAGGTTCTCCATCTACCACTATTCTCCTTTGTACTTCAATCTTCTTGTCCATACTTCTAGATTGAAAGGATTTATAAAGGATCTCCTATCTGGCTCCCGGTCATTGCAGCCACCATGATTTAAGTAGTAGCAGTGACCTGAGAAAGCTGCACCCGTGTTAGCAGTCTGACAAGTCCACAGAGTTGTAAATTAATAGTCACAAGAGGCAGGGCTAGGAAGGCTGATCCCTAATTTAATATATGGCAGCTATTGTACTTACTTTGCACAGATTTGTACATAGATATTGCCTCTGTGTAAAGCCTAGAATGTGTCTGCAAATTGGGCTTTTAAAAAAGCAACTTCAACTTCATATCCATCTATGAGAGAAATGAGACTTTAGTTTTGGTATAAGGAAAACAAAACAAAACAAAACATAGTATCAAGGAACTATTGGAAAAAAAGATAATTCCATGAATATATCAATGAAGATAGGATAGTCTTCAATGGAAATGCTATCAACATGCACCAGGCTTGACCAATTGGGTTATTTGTCCGCAATCTAAAAATTTCTGGGTTGTGACTGTATGTTTAACTCTGTTATTCATGGGAAACCAGATGGGTATTTAGGAGTACCTAAATACCTAAATTATCCTGATGACAATGGGTAGTTTTTCAGTTTCATTTTACAGTAGTGGGCTCTAGTAGTCACCCACAAGTTGTCTGTGAGATCCAAGCAACATAGCGCAAAAAGATGGATATAAATACTTTCAAGCTTAATACTAAACAATTCTTTAGGTTCTTGTGTTTATGGGAAACTCAAAAGGATGGAAAGAAAATCTTAAATTTTTTTGAAAGATTGACATCCAGATTATTGCAGTAGGAAACAGCAACCCACTCCAATATTCTTGCTTGGAAAATTCCATGGACAGAGGAGCCTGGTGGGCTACAGTTCTTGGAATCACAGTGTTGGACACAACTGAGCAGCTGCGCACACATCCAGGGTATAGAGGTATGAGTAGAGTTTTTTTTTTTTAAAGAGCACAGTTTTAGATTCTCTCTGTGCTTAAAGTTTCACAGCAGACTGGTTGAAAATTTAGCACTGCTCTTCATTTAACTATGGATATTTGACATTTTAAAGGTCTGGGTGACAGAAGATTATTTTTTATGTAAAAATTACCTCATTAAATGTGAACACTTTGCTAAGTGGCTTATCATGAAATTTGCCAAACCTCTGAAAAAGCAACAGTTCAAAATGAGGTTGAGGGAGTAATTTTGACCAGGATGTCCTATTTTGTTGGGTTGGCTGCTTTGATTAAAACCTTCTGTGAGGCAATGGCCCTTGCGTGATAGGCCCAGATGCAAATTAAGACACGACAGTGTGTTGACCTACTAAACAAAAAGCACAACAGCTTGGTAACTATGAACAGATACTGTTACTTCACTGCTTAGCTAAAACTGCACACCCACCCCCCTGCCAAAGCAGGGGTGGGGGGCAAACTATTTCATCAGTGGCTTCTTTGGGGCATATGTAAATCCTTCATGGAAAGTTACAAAACCCCAGGAAATCCCACCTGTAAATGATTGTAGTATTTAACCCTGAGGTTAGTTCCTATAATGCTCATTTCACAAAAAGCCTCCCCCACCCCCATTTTTAGTGGTTAGTTTGTATAAAGCAAGCTCAAGACTGTAAGCCTGAAAAACCACAGTTTTCTCAAACAGGCGATATTTTCAGCAAAATATGTGACAGCGACAGGGTTAACAGGTTAAACTCATTATTCTGACAAACTGATAGTCTCTAAGTATGATGGTATAGGCCACTATTACCGTGGAATCCTTTGGATGAGTTTTTGCCTATGACACATATAATTGTATATGTGATTAGCATTGTCATTAATCTGTTTCTGGTATGCATAATCTACATTTGTGTTTTAAAGCCCTTCCCAATACCACCTTTGTCTCTGCATGAGAAGATTTAAGTGAATTGCTGGTATACGGACACCATGGCATTCTCAGGGTCACATGCTTGGCAATTTAGCCAAGAAAATCGAACACAATGTTTTTTTCATTACTCTTGTTTTTTCTTTCTTTCTTTCTTTTTTTTTTTTAAAAAACATAGTTTTATATAAAACTGTTTAATCTGTCTTCTGCTGGTACTGTATTTACAACAGAAAGGTTGTATGTTAAATAGTTGACTTTTCTAGCAGCTCAAACACCTGGTTAGCATAAATCTTTTAATAGTAATGCCGCTCCATTAACTCTTTTGTTACCAGAACTTCTGAAAATCACTTTGCTAAAGAGTTGGAGAGTGACCAGCCATATAAACACCAAATATTGCATGTACGTGCTTAGTCTCTCAGTTGTGTCCAACTCTTTGCAACCACATGAGTGGTAGCCTGCAGGTCCTCTGTCCATGGGACTCTCTGGTAAGAATACTGGAGTGGGTTGCCATTTCTTTCTCCAGGGGATCTTCCCAATTCAGGGATTGAAGCCTCATCTCTTGTGACTCCTGTGTTGACCGAGGAGTTCTTTACCAGTAGCACCATCTGAGAAGCTTAAATATTGCATAGCCATGAGAATTAAGCAATACTGCCTATGTTAGTACATGAGACTTTATGAGGAAAAAAATCAAGTTATTTTTGGGCTTCAGGTTATTAGTTTCATTGTCAAATAGTATGCTTGCTTAGCTTATGACTTCACTTTCCCATTTCTGAATTCCGTATCCAAATGCACTAATGATTTCCATATTGGAAGTAATTCTTAGATGGAAGAAAAAAGCTTTTATTATTATCAAAAAAATGCAAAATAATAAATATGCAAATACAAGAAAGAGATAACACCTTAAAATCTTGCCTAAGGAAATAGTTATTCACATTTTTACCTTGTGTGTAATGAATGCAAATGTATACAGCATGCATGCATGCTAAGTCACTTTAGTCATGTCCGACTCTGCAACCCTATGGACCATAACCTGCCAGACTCCTCTGTCCATGGGATTCTCCAGGAGAGAATACTGGAGTGGTTTGCCATGCCCTCCTCCAGGGGATCTTCCCAACCCATTGAACCCATGTCTCTTAAAATCTCCTACATTGACAGGCGAGTTCTTAACTACTAGTGCCACATGTGTGTGACTGTGAAAGTCACTCAGTCGGGCCTGACTTTTTGCAATCCCATAGACTATAGTCCATGGAATTCTCCAGGCCAGAATACTGGAGTAGGTAGTTGTTCCCTTCTCCAAGGGATCTTCCCAACCCAGGGATTGAACCTAGGTCTCCTGCATTGCAGGTGGACTCTTTACCAGCTGAGCCACCAGGGAAGCTTGCTGCTGCTGCTGCTACTGCTGCTGCTGCTGCTGCTAAGTCACGTCAGTCGTGTCCGACTCTGTGCGACCCCATAGATAGCAGCCCACCAGGCTCCCCTGTCCCTGGGATTCTCCAGGCAAGAACACTAGAGTGGGTTGCCATTTCCTTCTCCAATGCATGAAAGTGAAAAGTGAGAGTAAAGTCACTCAGTCATGCCCGACTCTTAGCGACCCCCATGGACTACAGCCTTCCAGGCTCCTCCATCCATGGGATTTTTCAGGCAAGAGTACTGGAGTAGGGTGCCATTGCCTTCTCCCAGGGAAGCCTGGGAAGCCCTTAAATGTATACAGAGCAGGTTGGAATATGAATGTATTTTTGGTCTAGTCTATTATGTAATGTTAATTAACTTCAATCAACAGTTGTTTTAGTTTCTTAATGACACTTATGTGCTCTGTTGTAGAAATCACTTGGTTATAAAAGTTAAATCCACCCACACAGAGATGTTATGGGGAGGGAGGTGGGAGGGGGGTTCATATTTGGGAACGCATGTAAGAATTAAAGATTTTAAAATTAAAAAAATAAAAAACTAAAAAAAAAAGGAATGAAGCATATATAAAATATATATTGGCATAAATACTATCAAAGTATGCATAAAACTGAGACTGTGCTATCATAAGATCTATACTTTGATGCATTTGTTTATCCATTTATTCATCTATTATACAAACATGTAATGAATATCTACTTTGTTTCTAGCACAGGACTGAGTTCTAGAGATGCCAAATGCCTATCAAAGAGAAGTGTTCCAGTACACAACACGGCCTATTTGAAACTATGTGAGCCAAAAACCCTGATCAAGATGACCAAGAGAATCACCTATTTTTGATTGATTCCCAATACGTATTTTATCACTTCATTCCTAAAGGAAAACTTCCTCACACTTTTAGTTGCTGTGTGTATTTTGCAAAATCTTATCAACTGACTTAAATGACATCAATTCAGAGGTCTATGCAAGTATCATGGTGAGTGTTGCAGTTCTTGGCCAAAGTCTAAATTGAATATCTCTTATTAAACTCAACTTTCTTGGTCAGAATATGCAGTGCTTTAAATAATTTTCTTGGTCAGACATTTGCAGTATATTGAGGACCATGAACAAATAAATAAATAGTTAAAATGTAATGTGAAGAGAGCTGTGACTGTTCTGCGAGCTTATGCATAGAGGGCACGGTAACCAGCTCTGTCTGAGACTACTGGGGAGACCTTACACTGAAAGTGATTTTTGACTTGGGCTTTAAAAACTGAGTAGAGGGCACTTGAAGCCAGAAGGGTTAACAAGTACCAAGGCCCAGAGGTATGAAAGTAAGCAGCCAGTTTTAGCAATTGTGCATAGTTCAGTATGATCTTAGTGGTGGTGGTATCTAAGAGAAGTGGGCAAGCAGTTAAACTATTTCCCCCTGTTACTTAGGGGCTGTCTTCTCAACCCATACTGTAATTCAGTTTTTCCCAGTTCACCCAACCCTATAAAGGGTCAGTAATGGTTAGATCATGTTCTCAGCTTCTAAGTCAATGGAGCTTCTGTCATGCTCCCTGTTCCCTGTTTGAAGTACTATCCTTTTAAGTATCAATACTTTTTTTTTCTTACTCATAAATTATAGAGCTTTAAAGACAGAAAAAAAAAAGCAAATTTGTCATCTAATTTTTGAGAAGCGTTACTCTCACTTCTGTCTTGTGGTTTCTAGACTCAAACATGTTTGTTATGAGAGAATTCCTTGGTCTAGATCATCTATCTTATCCTACAAGCCCATATTGCATCTTTGCAAGGTATTGTTTCCAGGCTGAAACCATAACTGAATCTTGACAACCTGATTATTAAGAACTTGCTCTTCAAGGATTTTTTTGTTTTTGGTGGATATTCACCTGACACATATTTTTATGCTTATCCATATAACACATTCCCAAACCTTCTGTCCCTAGTCTTCCAACATTGTTTCTTTCAAATCTTTGACTATCTTATTAAACCTATAGCTCCCAGTCAGAAATCCATCTGCTCTTCAAACTGTGCTGCTCTGGGCTCCACTGGTGGTGCAGTGGTAAAAAATCCACCACCTGCCAATGCAAAGATACGGGTTCAATCCCTGGTGTGGGAGGATCCCACATACCGCCCAGCAGCTCAGCCCATGTGCTACAACTATGGGACCTGTGCTCTAGAGCCCGGGAACCACAACTACTGAAGTCCATGAGCCCTAGAGCCCATGCTCCACAACAAGAGAAGCCACCTCAGTGAGAAACCTGTGCACGACAGCTAGAGGAAAGCCTGTGCAGCAACAAGGACCCAGTGCAGCCAGAATAAAAGTTGTGCTGCTCTAAGTTCCGCCTTTCTCAGAGCCAGCTTTCAGTGGCACTATATACCCACAGCTAGTGACTTTAAGCAATTGTCACAGATACCTAGAAACCAGGCTTGAGAGTATCTTCAGTTAACTGGTTATATGTGTCACCCTTTGAGGCCTTAAGTGTGAGTTGAATAATGTGCTGCAGTGTTGTAGATGTGGGCATCTGCCCCTACAACCTACATCTAGCTTATTTAGTACATCTATTTGATGAAAAAATGTTGTTGTACATACTTGATTTTATGGCTAGATTGTTCAGAAAAGGCTACTAGTTGTCTTGCTAAGTTAGTTTTCTTCCTTTTCCATATTATCAATGTGTATCTGGGCACAAATCCCCTTGAAAATAGAGATTATATTTCTTAGTCTCCTTTGCAGCTAATATGACTGAGTGTCGAAGTTCTTGCTAACAGAATGTAAGTGAAAGTCATGTTTTTATTTCACTTGCTTAAAAAGCTATTTGTCCTGGACTTTCCTTGCCACTTTTCCTAGGCTGCCATGTGGGTATGCTGTTGAGTGAATTTTTGCCATAAATACTTGAAGAGATAATAGAGAAACAAGAGCGGAGAACCTTCTAGAACAGAGCTACTCTTGAATGTGGATCACTTCTAAATCCCTCTGGATACCACAGATAATTAAATGTAAGAGGAAATGAGGGGCTTAATTTTAGGCTTCGTTATAGCAGCTTGTCCTATATGGCATTGGGTATATGCAACTCATTTTTGGCAGCTCTAGTTCCCTGATTACATAGTATCTCATAGTGAGGCATTCATGTCCATCAGGCCCCAATGGTCAGTCTGAAGGTGTTCTTACAGGGAGACTATATAGTTGCTGAAATAATTACATTCTGAGGATGGCATGACTTTGCTCTAAAACCATTAGAGATATTTCTTTGGTTCAGAATTTGCTACAGACAACATTTACCATTTGATCTTTACCACACTATGAGCACCATTGTATAACGCATCTGAGTTGTTTGTTGCAAGCCAGAGAAAGTAGCCTTGGGTAAGTTAAATAGGTAGTGAATTCATTTGAAAGATACTGGGTGAATCATGTGGAAATAAGGGGAAGGTAGGAGAATCAGGTTTGGAGAATAGGTAGGTGCTGTTGCTGCTGCTGCTGCTAAGTTGCTTCCGTCATGTCTGACTCTGTGCCACTCCATAGACAGCAGCCCGCCAGGCTCCCCCGTCCCTGGGATTCTCCAGGCAAGAACACTGGAGTGGGTTGCCATTTCCTTCTCCAATGCATGAAAGTGAAAAGTGAAAGTGAAGTTGCTCAGTCGTGTCTGACTCTTAGTGACCTCATGTACTGCAGCCTCATGTACTCCAGGCTCCTCCATCCATGGGATTTTCCAGGCAAGAGTACTGGAGTGGGGTGCCATTGCCTTCTCCGATGGATAGGTGAGGCAGCAGTTATCAAAACTGAGAATACACTAGTTACAATGCCACTGTTCTCATTTCTGTTCCTGGACACTGGTGGACATTTGATATTGTCATTGGCAATGAAGGCCACCACAGTGAGTCATTAAAAACTTCCCAGCATCTTGGGTATCTGCACATATACTTTGTTACCTGGGTTTGCTCAGGCTGACCTCTGCCTATGGATATCTGCATCTCCTTGCCTAAGAGCTTTCTTTGAATCTACAAAGGCTGTTCAATTTGCAGGTGGCAGGCTGAGAGTACTAGTGAGTTAATATCCCTCAGTCCTCAAGCAATGACTGATGAGAGTCAGTGTATACACAAACGTCCTCTCTCCTCAGGTGAAATTACTCACATGTGTTTATTTTATATCACTTGCTCAAGGAAACTGTCTCTGTTCCCTTCTCACTCGTAGCCAGCTTGATAATGCCTCATCACTGATTGCCTCTCCTCCATTTGTTTTACCTCCCCTTTCTTCTACTAGTGTTCTTGAATTTTCCAAACAATTTGCTCTTGAATCTTTGTCTCAAAGTCTGCTTCTAAGGGATTCCGAGCCTTAAATAGCACCACTCACTCAAAATTCAAATCCCAGGTAAGAACATTTTACTAGCTGAGCTCAGGCCAGATTTGAGAGGTAGGGGAGAATCAGATATGTATCAGATATGGTAGTTTCTGATACCTTTTGGCTTCCGTAGCATGAAGTGGGTCTTTGTTTTATCCTATGATTCATAAAATGGAGAAGTCCTCAGAATTTCAAAGGGACCTTGATGCTGGGGATAAGAACCACTACCTGTTTCAAACGTTACTATTTCTGGAATATTGCAGTATCCTTCTAATTTGTTTACCTTTTCCCTTAGAGTAAAAGGAAGACAGAGGGAAGGTTGAATTATGGAGAAAGGAGCCTTGAAATTAGATAACTAGCCACAACACACAGTGACAGCCCTTTGGCCAAACAACACTGTTATTTCAAATCAATCACCTTAACTAAGAACAAGAAAGCCATTCCTCTGAGCATTTAATTTGCAAAGTAAATAATGGACTACTAACATTTTTGTACTCAATTTTTATCAAAACAGCAAATTTCAAAGACTGAGGCAAATATGGCAAATTTTTGAGAAAGTTGATTAGAATTTTATGTGCCAAACAAGTCTTAGAAAATGCACCATTGGAATAAACACAGTTGACCCTTAAATAACAGGGGTTTGAACTGCCCAGGTCCAGTTATACATGAAGTTTTTTCAATAGTGAATGCCACTGTTGTTCAGTCACTCAGTCGTGTCTGACTCCTTGAGACCACATGGACTGCAGCATGCCAGGCTTCCCTGTCCTTCACTATCTTCCGGAATTTGTTCAAACTTATGTCCATTGAGTCGATGATGCCATTCAGCCATCTCATTCTCTGTCGTCCCATTCTCCTCCTGCCCTCAGTCTTTCCCAGCATCAGGGTCTTTTCCAATGAGTCGGCTCTTCACATCAGGTGGTCAAAGTATAGGAGCTTTGGCTTCAGCATCAGTCCTTCCAATGAATATTCATGGTTGATTTCCTTTGGGATTGACTGGTTTGATCTCCTTGAAGTAGAAGGGACTCTCAAGAGTCTTCTCCAGCACCACAGATTGAAAGCATACACAACCTGAGGTTGGTTGGGCCAGCAGATGTGGAGGGCCTGCAGAGTTTCAGCTTTATGAAGGTTTGGCCCCCAAACCCCTGAATTGTTCAAGGGTAAACTGTATATAAAATCTTGACTTCAAAGTATTTTTTCAAATTGATTTTAGTGTCAGAACAAACCTAATATTTCTCCTACATGTATCCATCTTTTTCCTTTTCTTCCATCATTTTAATTTGACTTAAGGCAGTATCTACATGGTTGAGTGTATATAATTATATGGTATTCCTGCTAGGGAAGTGTGGCACCTTCTGACTGCCCCATGATTTCCTCATTAGGGTCATAACAAATGTTCTACTGTCATTTCATGCCCCTCTTCCTTTTCTTTAGGGAGGCAGTGGGAAAGCTACTCTAGCCTCCTCTTTAAGCTAACTCTAGATTAAGATTGGATGACTAGGTGGTATTACAGGAAGCAGACTTCACCAATCCTTGTCCTTGGAATGTGCCCTAAGAAAATTGCTTGTGGGAGGCCTCAATGGGTGGGAGCTTCTAGCACCTTAAAAAATCACTTCCAGGACATTATTTAGGTACTGTCTTTCACCTGGTATTTATCTAAAACTGTTCCCTTCAGGAAAACCAAGTCATTAAGAAGAGGATAGAAGTGGGAAGAGCGTACAGAGAACCATATGCGGATGCACGTGTTTGGCATTCCTTTTGAACCAAGAGGAGCCAGAAATTCCAGCAAGGCTTATTTGTTTTGATAGTTCTGTGTCTAAAATGTTTTCTAATTTATTCATTCATTCACTTTTATTTATTACAGAATGCCTGCCCCAGCTTAGCCACTGTCCTAATTACTAAAAGTACAAATAACCACAATAATCATCAGGTCATCCATTTTTTTTTTATACATGAAACATTGTTCTTAACATTTACATAATAGAATGATCTTATTTTACATTTTCAAACACTATCTCAACACTTTCCATGTTGACTAATAGATCAAATAAATTTTAGGTGGGGAAAAAGAAATTAAATCTGTTTCTCATTCTTCCATAACCTCCATCAATCCTAAGACTGTCTTCTATCTTTTTTTTTTTTTTTTGCTAATCTTCTATTATTTTTTGCTTCATAACAGTAAGAAAAGAAGAAAAGCAGGCAAGATGAAAGGGGAAGAAGGGTCTTCTAAGAGTAATTTTCACCTGATGAGAATAAGAACAAAAATATATTTGCCAAAGAAGATTAGCAATAGCATTTTTATTTCTATTAGGCCCCCAATGAAGGAAGGCATACTTCAAGCCATATTTCAGTTCAGTTCAGTCACTCAGTTGTGTCCGACTCTGTGACCCCGTGGACTGCAGCATGCCAGGCCTCCCTGTCCATCACCAACTCTCAGAGTTTACTCAAACTCATGTCCACTGAGTCGATGATGCCATCCAACCATCTCATCCTCTGTCGTCCCCTTCTCCTCCCACCTTCAATCTTTCCCAGCATCAGGGTCTTTTCGAATGAATCAGTTTTTTGCATCAGGTGGCCAAAGGATTGGAGTTTAGCTTCAGCATCAGTCCTTCCAATGATTATTCAGGACTAATTTCCTTTAGGATGGACTGGCTGGATCTCCTTGCAGTCCAAGGGACTCTTAAGAGTCTTCTCCAACACCACAGTTCAAAAGCATCAATTCTTCGGCACTCAGCTTTCTTTATAGTCCAACTCTCACATCCATACATGACTACTGGAAAAACCATAGCTTTAATTTATATTACTTTCCATGTATTACAAGCCATACTTACATTACATCATTTTGGTAAAGTTTTTGTATTAGCTTGATAGGATTCAGTCTATAATGAATGTTGTTTAAATCCTTCTGGAGATCTCTTTTCCCACTGGCTTTCCTAAGCATTGAACCTATTGCAAGTACCAGAGTTAATTGATGATTGCTCTTAGAGATTGAGGGAACATATCCAAGTCTCCTCCAATTGACTGAAAGAAGTAGATAGCTTCCACCTATGTGTTTTGAGGATGGCTATACTCTGGTTAATAATAATCCCCCTTACCTACTTGTTTTAATTTCTCATTTTGAATTAGTGAACCTCAGGTTTACTTTGTAGAACTCATAGTGTCATAGAGTACACATACATATTGACCCTTGTGCTATGCTATGGGCTCAGTATTGGTGAGATTTTGTCAAGGCAGGTCTTGCTTATGAAACCAATGAAAGGGTTATGAAACATGTGCAAGAGCAATGTCATAGGCTCAGTTCACTTTTGTCTTTCATATGAAATTTCCCTTTGGACTCTGAGAAACTCCAAAAACTTGAGTTTATGGAGTTGAGCTACTGCATGGAGCTCAATTCCTCATTGCAGTTTGTAGAAAAATAAAATACTTGCTTCTTTGTTGAGAAAGTCATGTACTAAAATAAATCCATTTGGAACCTTGGTACTATGTAGTTCCTTTTGGTTGCAAAAGATTTAATTCTGTGGCACCCTATTGTTTGTTTTCCTGTTTGGCATATATTTTCCCTATTATGTCTGGCTTCTTAGATACATAATAACATGAGATAAAAGTGATCCCTCCCAGTTCAGTTCAGTTCAGTTGCTCAGTCGTGTCCGACTCTTTGCGACCCCATGAATCGCAGCACGCCAGGCCTCCCTGTCCATCACCATCTCCCAGAGTTCACTCAGACTCACGTCCATCGAGTCCGTGATGCCATCCAGCCATCTCATCCTCGGTCATCCCCTTCTCCTCCTGCCCCCAATCTCTCCCAGCATCAGAGTCTTTTCCAATGAGTCAACTCTTCGCATCTCCCAACCTGATTTTAATTAATAGACAGGCACCTGCTTTGCATGTGTTGTGTGGTGGGAAGGGGTGGGTATAAACTCTTGACAGTAACTGTGGTCTCCAGTTACATCACATTTAATGAATAAGAACAATCTGCATCCTTGGCTCCTCCTCTTGGATGGCTGAGCATGTTCAGTGGTTTTGCACATTCAGAAGTAACTGATTACAATAGGTTGTTACAAATTTTAAAAAAATGAGTGATGGGGAGAATTTTTGGAAAAGAGATTTGAACTTGAACTAAGAATTATTTTTCAAAGTTTTTATTTTATATATGTATATTTAAATTTATTTTTAATTGAAGGATAAATGCTTTACAATATTGGATTGTCTTCAAGATTTTTAGTTTCTACTCTAGACAGTTGTGTATTTTGATAAGATTTGAAAATGACTTTGATTTCCTTGGATAAAGGACAATATAATTTTATTAGTATTTTATATTTTGCAATTGTACTGTGAATTTTTGGAAATTCTATCATATTTATTTCAAAAAGTTGAAGTGAAAAGGTAAATCTCTTGTTAAAGAATATGCCAAGAGTGTTCAAGTCGCTTCAGTCATGTCCAACTTTGTGCTATCCTATGGACTGCAGCCTGCCAGGCTCCTCTGTCTATGGGATTTTCCAGGCAAGAATACTGGAGTGGATTGCTGTCCCCTCCTCCACGGGATCTTCCTGACCCAGGGATCAAACCTGTGTCTCTTACAACCATCTGCATTTAGCAGGTGGTCTCTTTACCACTAGTGACACACAGGAAGGTCATAAAGAATGTGCTTAATATCAATCCAAATATTCCAAGATAAATCTGATTCTATCCACTACAAGTTACTTTGAATCACTTTATTAGTATTGATGCCATATATTTTATATTTTTAAAAGGAAGGTTGAAAATGCACTACTTATAAAAATGTCAACAAATGAACCAAGTCTGTGAAAATTTGCTTTTAAAAATTTTGGACCTGTGTATCTGACCTAAACTCAACTAATTTTAATTTCTTATTGGATGTTATATTTAGTGTTGTTAGTGGTATTTGTTTGAATTTATGATTAATAAAGGATCAAAACTTACCTTCTATAAGAAATTCAGCTTATTCAGTCTTTAGGTGCTTCATATCACCAGCAGCTGAGTTTTCACAAATATAGATAGATATTTTAAATAGTGTGATTTAGGAAAATTTTAGGAAAAATGGAAAATGTTTCCCATAAATCCTGTAATAGTCATGATCTCAAATCTAAATGATAAATTATTTATATATTACTATTTATCAAGGTCATTCATTTTATAATAAAATATTTAATAGAAATTCATGTAGGGCTAAGTTTCATGGGTTACACAAATACAAATTTATATTTAAGAGGCCACACAGGAGTATAACTGGGAGGACCTGAGTCAGAATAATTATGTATCTACTTCCCTTTACCTGTCTTAAAATTAGCTTATATTAAGTTGTATATAAGCCTATAGTCTAAGTTGGAAAATAGGATGTATGATATAAAAAGTCATGTTTTTCTAAACATATAGCATGAGGATAAAATTTTAGTTTAATATGAATAGGATTTTTTTCTCTTTGATAGATTTCTAGAATTAACATGTATGATTTAAAGGAAAATATATTGTCAGGGGCTTCCCTGGTAGCTCAGCTGGTAAAGAATCCGTCTGCAATGCAGGAGACCCCAGTTTGATTCCTGGGTTGGGAAATTCCTATGGAGGAGGCATGGCAACCCACTCCAGGGTTCTTGGATGGAGAATCCCATGGACAGAGGAACCTGGCATGCTGTAGTCCATGGGGTTGCAAAGAGTTGGACACGACTGAGCAACTAAGCACCCATGCATATTATCAGGGAAATATGTGGAAATGACTGTAGATTGAGCAGTATATATTAACATATATGCTAGGATCAGAACAAATTATTTTTCATAATATTTATCTTGCTCTCTTGATAAGCCAGTGAAGATGATAGTGCTATTCTACAAATAATAAAACTGAGGTATGGTGAGGTCAAATCTCTCAAATTTTCCACTTCTTAGAGTGGTTGGAGTCAGGACATCCAAGTAGTGTTAAAAGGATAAATACTTGATCAAAAAGATAAACACTAAGAGGTAATAGAAAGCTGATGACCCTTCATGAGGGCTACCCACTCTCACTTCTGGTTGATCTTGGGACTCTTCATGAACCAGTAATGGTTTTGGATTCTCTTGCTCCAGTGAAGCCTTCCCCAGTTCTGGCTGTAATCCCTGAAACCCTTTTCCTGTGCTGGCCTAGAACACCAGAGTAGGGTTCTATGTCCCAGAATGAGGAGGTCAGAATTGGATGTCAAGTTGTGTGTGTGGATGTATGCCCTGTTGAGTGGGGAAGTGTGAACCCAGATTTCCAGGGCAGGTATCTGAAGGCTCAGAAACTTTTTATGTGCTTTTTGTGGCACAGCTTCTTTTCCCTAAGCATGTGTGTGGGCTTCTGGGCCTTACTTTCTTCTCTAGTCTTCCAATTTATTGTTTGTTCGCTTCTCTTTGGGAAGCTGAATTTACTTGAATTCTGAGGAAAACCAAGAACAATTCTCTGTGTGCTATTGCCTGGTAAATAACGTAGTTTCTGAGCACTCACTTCACTGCATATTTCTGAGACAGTCTGCAGAAAGAACTCCTTTCTGTGTTGCCATATTAGGAGAACTGCCTACATTCTTTCGCCACAAGGAAAGAATCACCAGAATGGATTGGGCAAAAGCTTCAATATAAAGGCAATCTTGGTACTTTAAAAGATCCAATAAGGGTTCAACAGTGTAATAGCTTCAGTGAATTGTATACAAGGCAATGATTCTGACTTTTATTATTTATTCTTCTTTGCTATGTCATCATTATGCCAGATGAGATTTGTACTCATCACAAAAAATTCAATCAGAATTCCTAGTAGCATAATGTGCATTTTTGTTTTTCAACATATACAGCTTTTATGAGTAATCTGTATTATTGTTCAGTTGCTCAGTCGTGTCCAATGTTTTGCAGCCTGATGGACTGCAGCCCTTCAGGCATCCCTGTCCTTCACCATCTCCAGGAGTTTACCTAGGTTCATGTCCATTGAGTCGGTGATGACATCCAATCATCTCGTCCTCTGTCATCCCCGTCTCCTCCTGCCTTCAATCTTTGGCAGCATCAAGGTCTTTTCCAATGAGGGGCTTCTTGTATCAGGTGGCCAAAGTATTGGAGCTTCAGCTTTAGCACCAGTCCTTCCAATGAATATTCAGGATTGATTTCCTTTAGTATTGACTGGTTTGAAAATAATGTGTATTACATGATCACTAAGAGGGAAAGTCCCATATGTGGGGAAAAAGGTGCCGTGTTTATTCTAGAAAAGGGAAGATAAGAAACTATAACTCACTGAAATACTTATTAGGAAGCTGAGTACTGTGTAAAGTGCTTACATAGATTTTTCTCTTTAAATCTTTATTTGAAAAATATAAACACATATTACTGTCCCCATTTTATAGATTAAAAAAAATTAAACCTAAAGAAGTTAAATATCTTTCCAAATCCCAGTTTACATAGTGAATGAATAAATGTACCAGAAAATGAACCTAATTCTCTTTGTGGAAAAAGTCATGATTTTCCCACTAAATTATATTACTACTCTTCTATATCATTTATTCACCAATATGTATTCATTATTTATTCTATGCCAGACATGACGCTGACTCTTAAGGATAGATAAATGATCAGTATATATCTTAGAATGATAGATGATAATTAAAATTAATATAAAATATTATGATTGAATGGAGGAGAGATCTTTTCTAATATGATAATACTCTGCCCAAATATGAGAATTTTACTATGCAGTAAAATTTAAATTTTTAAGCCAGCTTTTTAACTTTCTTCTTTCACTTTCATCAAGAGGCTCTTTAGTTCTTCACTTTCTGCCATAAGGGTGATGTCATCTGCATATCTGAGGTTATTGATATTTCTCCTGGCAATCTTGATTCTAGCTTGCGCTTCATCCAGCCTGGCATTTTGCATGATGTACTCTGCATATAAGTTAAATAAGCAGGGTGACAATATAGAGCCTTGATGTACTCCTTTCTCAATTTGGAACCAGTCTATTGTTCCATATCCAGTTCTAACTGTTGTTTCTTGACTTGCCTACAGATTCTCAGGAGGCAGATCAGGTGGTTTTGTATTCCCATCTCTTTCAGAATTTTCCACAGTTTGTTGTGATCCACACTGTCAAAGGCTTTGGCATAGTCAATAAAGAAGAAATAGATGTTTTTGTGGAACTGTCTTCCTTTTTTATTGATCCAATGGATGTTGGCAATTTGATCTCTGGTTCCTCTCTGCCTTTTCTAAATCCAGCTTGAACATCTGTAAGTTCATGGTTCACATACTGTTGAAGCCTGGCTTGGAGAATTTTGAGCATTACTTTGCTAGTGTGTGAGATGAGTGCAGATGTGCAGTAGTTTGAACATTCTTTGGCATTGCATTTCTTTGGGATTGGAATGAAAATTGACCTTTTCCAGTCCTGTGGCCACTGCTGAGTTTTCCAAATTTGCTGGCATATTGAGTGCAGCACTTTCACAGCATCATCTTTCAGGATTTGAAATAGCTCAACTAGAATTCCATCACCTCCACTAACTTTGTTCATAGTGATGCTTCCTAAGGCCCACTTGACTTCACATTCCAGGATGTCTGGCTCTAGATGAATGATCAGACCATCGTGGTTATCTGGGTTATGAAGATGTTTTCTGTATAGTTCCTCTGTGTATTCTTGCCATCTCTTCTTAATATCTTCTGCTTCTGTTAGGTCCATATCATTTCTGTCCTTTACTGAACCCATCTTTGCATGAAATGTTCCCTCAGTACCTAATTTTCTTGAAGACATCTCTAGTCTTTCCCATTTTATTGTTTTCATCTATTTCTTTCCACTGATCACTGAGGAAGGCTTTCTTATCTCTCCTTGTTATTTTTTGAAACTCTGCATTCAAATGGGTATATCTTTCCCTTTCTCCTCTGCCTTTTGCTTCTCTTCTTTTCTCCACTATTTGTCAGGCCTTCTCAGACAACCATTTTGCCTTTTTGCATTTCTTTTTCTCAGGATGGTCTTGATCACTGCCTCCTGTATGATGTCACAGACCTCCGTCCATAGTTCTTCAGGCACTCTGTCTATAAGATATAGTCCCTTGAATCTATTTCTCACTTCCACTGTATAATCAGAAGGGATTTTATTTAGGTCATGCCTGAATGGTCTAGTGGTCTTCCCTACTTTCTTCAATTTAAGTCTGAATTTTGCAATAAGGAGTACGTGATCTGAGCCACAGTCAGCTCCTGGTCTTATTTTTGCTGACTGTATAGAGCTTCTCCATAGTTGGCTGCAAATAATATAATCAATCTGATTGACCATCTGGTGATGTCCATGTAAAATCTTCTCTTGTGTTGTTGGAAGAGGGTGTTTGCTATGAACAGTGGGTTCTCTTGGAAAAACTGTTAGCCTTTGCTCTGCTTCATTTTGTACTCCAAGGCCAAACTTGCCTGTTACTCGAGATAATTCTTGACTTCCTAATTTTTTACTTCACTGCAGATGGTGACTGAAGCTGTGAAATTAAAAGACACTTGCTGCTTGGAAGACAAGCTATGACCAACCTAGACAGCATACTAAAAAACAGAGACATAACTTTGCCAACAAAGGTTCATATAGTCAAATGTATGGTATTTTTAGTAGCTGTGTATGGATGTGAGAATTGGACTATAAAGAACACTGAGTTTCAAAGAATTGATGCTTTTGAGCACTGGTATTGGAGAAGACTCTTGAGAGTCCCTTGGACTGCAAGAAGATCCAACCAGTCAATTCTACTGGAAGTCAGTCCTGAATATTCATTGGAAGGACTGATGCTGAAGCTGAAGCTCCAATACTTTGGCCACCTGATGCAAAGAAGTGATTCATAGGAAAAGGTCCTGATGCTTGGAAAGATTGAAAGTGGGAGGAGAAGGAGATGACAGAGGATGAGATGACAGAGATGGTTGGATGGCATCCCCGACTCAATGGACATGAGTTTGAGTAAACTCTGGGAGTCAGTGATGGACAAGGAAACCTGGCATGTTGCAGTCCATGGGGTTGCAAAGAGTTGAACACGACTAAGTGACTGAATGGAACTCAACTGAAAATTTAATTGATGATAATGATTTATGATGGATCAAAAATCCTTCTTGCTGCACTACTATGTGCTAACTGTATTTGATGTAGATTGCTATATAAATAAAAAAGTAGAACTTGTAGGAGAGTTGTGGACTTCCCTGGTGGCTCAGTGGTAAAGAACCTGCCTGCCAGTGCAGGAGCTGTGTTTTTGATCCCTGGGTCAGGAAGATCCCCTGGAGAAGGAAATGACAACCCATTCCAGTAGTCTTGCCTGGGAAACCCCATGGAAAGAGGAACTTGGTGGGCTACAGTCCATGAGGTCCCAAAAGAGTTAGACATGACTTAGAGACTAAACAGCAACAACAAGGAGAGTTGTATTCAAAAATTCTGCTAACAGGTTTGAGTTTTGGTTAGGGGGAGAAATGTTGTTCTTAATGGAGAGTTTAGGTGGGAAGTAGAAATCTAGGTGCTGACTCGACACTACTGGCTTCTCATTCTTGAGCGTATCTCAGAATTTTACACAGGGGTTGATAAGACACAGATTTCTGGGCCTAACTCCTAAAATTTCTGATTCAATAAGTCTGGGATGATGGGGCCTGTGAATTTACATTTCCAATAAACTTCCTGATGCCACTGACCCGAGGACACATTTTGAGAACTTCTGCTCTGCATAAAAATACTTTCTTATTCTCCTCATACAGAATGAAAAAAAAAAAAAAGAATATTTGATATATTCCATGGGTCAGCTTGTTCTGGAAACTGTCGATTATTGCCTTGGCCTCACCTCGGAGATCTGGTGATCTGTCAGCTTAGAAATGAGAGGCTTGAGAACCCACAAGATGAATATTGATTACCTGTACAAAATCATTTTTAAGTTAATTAGCTGAATTTAAAACTTCAACTTAGAGTTTGTTCATTTATGTGTTTATGAAAATAAAGGTAAACTTTAGAGGTTCTTGTTCCATGAGAAAATGTAGAGAGTTAAAATAACAGTTATCTCCATATTTTTTCATCACTTCTAAGTGATACCTTATCACACTAAACACACTTTGAGGAAGGCAGGTGTCTTTGGAGCTATTTGGCATGCATCTGCTGTACAAAAGACTTCTCATTGATCTTAAACAGACGTGAACTCCAGAGAGAGACTTCTTCGTGGTGTAGAGGAGCAAATTATATTTTCTTATACCTGGCATTTAATCCAACCATAAAGCCCAATGAGCATGATTTTCTCTAACTTGAGTGAAGTGATAACTAAACATTTCAACTCAGACTTGAGTGTTTTGCTGTAACATGAAATACACTCAGCTGAGACCCTAATCTATAGCATTCTGTTTTTTTTTTTCCCCTTTGATTTATGTTTAGTACTTTGTTAGAAGGTTCCCTTTTCATCTGATTCCACATGGATGCAATGTTTCCTGTCTCACAGCCAAAGTCAACCTTTTAAGGCCTACAGGGGTGTTGCAGGCACACAGATGAACAAAGCAGAGGGGAGGCTGGAATCCAGGACCACCTAGACTGCCAACAGAAGCTCTAGAACCACACAGGTTGGTCAGTGTCCAGGGGGTCAAATGAGGAGTACACGGAGAAGAGCCTACAAAATCTGACAGCAGCAAAGCCAGTGGAAGTAGCATTCCTTAAATGAAAGGCAAAAGGAGACTCAGTGTAATCAGCGTAGGTTAAACAGACCTGGAATATATTAGTCATGGATCTTTAAAAAAAAAAAAAAAAGGTGATTACAGTACTTGGAAAAGATATTTCTGTAACTTCTAAAGCTTGGCAGCCTTAGGAGGAAAGGGGGCTAGTTCTTAAGACCAGAAATTTTATGCAAGCTTTTCTAAAAATTGTTACTTGAGCTAAATGAGATTGGGATATTAAAACAGTATTATGGGATAGAGAACTCTGTGTGAATCAGACTCAATCAAGTGGCTCTCTGGGTTTCTGTAATCATTTTCCTTGTATGGTTATAAAGGATTATCAATAAAAGCTAAATCATAAAAACTCTTCTGGCTTTTTTGATTATGCTTATTAGATCTTTTTAACATGTTCAAAATTTCCAATGTGTGTTATGTGTAATAGTTTATAAGCAAAATATGTTATTGTTGATATAGAATGAGAAAGCAGATGCATTTGATAAACAATTTTAACACTTTTGAGAAGAGGAAAGAACTTTCTTCAACAATAAAGATCACAACAGCCAAAGATCAGAATTTTTGGATTCAATGGAAGTTGAATGTAATTTATAAATTATCTTGAGTTTGCATAATTTCCCCTAAAGAGTCATTTAATATTAAAAGAGAGAAAATGCCTTCTCTTAATTTTTTTCACCATCCCTTCCCTATCCCAATCAAGAATCTTGGTATCAAAAAAGGGAAAAAATAAAACTGTTTATGGAAATAATGTCCAAGAATTTGTAGGGTCTTACCAAAGGCAATGAAACTGTCAACATGGTTCCCTGTAAATTTACTATGTGTCTATGTACTGGCATATGTTGTACATTTGTTGGAAAAAATTCTCTAATATTCACTCTTAGGGTTCTTTTGCTGTGAACAAATGAAAAGTTAAAGCTTCATTAGCTGAATTGGACTTCTTGTTGGTCATCAGGTGTCAACTACTTAAGACTGTCTGCTCCTTCAACTAGTTTGTACATTAGTGTTTTCAAAATTTCCAGACCGTCTTTATATTTTTCTGGTTTCTTATTCTCAGATTCCTTTTTAACATTTAAAAAAACTTTAATTGGAAGATAATTGATTTAAAATATTATGCTGGTTTCTGCCTTATACCAACATGATCAGCCATAAGTATACATATGTATCCTCCCTCTTGATTGCCCCCTCCCACCTCCCACTCCATTCTACCCCTCTAGGTTCTAACAGAGTGCCTGATTTTAGCTGCCTGTCAGAACGGCTTTCAACAAAAAATCTACAAATAATAAATGCTGGAGAGGGTATGGAGAAAAGGGAACTCTCTTGCACTGTTGGTGGGAATGTAAAATGATACAGCCATTATGGATAATAGGATGGAAATTCCCTAAAAAACTAGGAATAAAACTACCATATGACCCAACAATGCCACTACTGGGCATATACCCTCAGATTCCTTTCTAAAATGTCAAAATTTATGCTTAAGAATACAGGATGTAACAGATTATCAGTTCAGTTTGGTCGCTGAGTCATGTCCGATTCTTTGCGGCCCCATGAATCACAGCACACCAGGCCTCCCTGTCCATCACCAACTCCTGGAGTTCACCCAAACTCATGTCCATCTAGTCGGTGATGCCATCCAACCATCTCATCCTCTGTTGTCCCCTTCTCCTCCTGCCACCAAGTCCTCCCAGCATCAGAGTCTTTTCCAATTAGTCAACTTTTTGCATGAGGTGGCTACAGTATGGGAGTTTCAGCTTTAGCATCAGTCCTTCCGAAGGACACCCAGGACTGATCTCCTTTAGAATGGACTGGTTGGATCTCCTTGCAGTCCAAGGGACTCTCAAGAGTCTTCTCAAACACCACAGTTCAAAAGCATCAATTCTTAGGCACTCAGCTTTCTTCACAGTCTAATTCTCATATCCATACATGACCACTGGAAAAACCATAGCTTTGACTAGACAGACCTTTGTTGGCAAAGTAATATCTCTGCTTTTGAATATGCTGTCTAGGTTGGTCATAACTTTCCTTCCAAGGAGTAAGCGTCTTTTAATTTCATGGCTGCAATCACCATCTGCACTGATTTTGGAGCCCCCCAAAATAAAGTCTGACACTGTTCCCATTTCCCCATCTATTTCCCATGAAGTGATGGACCAGAAGCCATGATTTTCATTTTCTGAATGTTGAGCTTTAAGCCAACTTTTTCACTCTCCTCTTTCGCTTTCATCAAGAGGCTTTTAGTTCTTCTTCACTTTCCGCCATAAGGGTGGTGTCATTTGCATATCTGAGGTTATTGATATTTCTTCCGGCAATCTTGATTCCAGCTTGTGTTTCTTCCAGCCCAGCGTTTCTCATGATGTACTCTGCATATAAGTTAAATAAGCAGGGTGACAATATACAGCCTTGACATACCCCTTTTCCTATTTGGAACCAGTCTGTTGTTCCATGTCCAGTTCTAACTGTTGCTTTTTGACCTGCATACAGGTTTCTCAAGAGGCAGATCAGGTGGTCTGATATTCCCATCTCTTTCAGAATTTTCCACAGTTGATTGTGATCCACACAGTCAAAGGCTTTGGCATAGTCAATAAAGCAGAAATAGATGTTTTTCTGGAACTCTCTTGCTTTTTCCATAATCCAGCGGATGTTGGCAATTTGGTCTCCGATTTCTCTGCCTTTTCTAAAATCAGCTTGAACATCTGGAAGTTCATAGTTCACATATTGCTGAAGCCTGGCTTGGAGAATTTTGAGCATTACTTTACTAGCTTGTGAGATGAGTGCAGTTGTGTGGTAGTTTGATCATTCTTTGGCATTGCCTTTCTTTGGGATTGGAATGAACACTGACCTTTTCCAGTCCTGTGGCCACTGCTGAGTTTTCCAAATTTGCTGGTATATTGAGTGTAGAACTTTCACAGCATCATCTTTTAGGTTTTGAAATAGCTCAACTGGGATTCCATCACCTCCACTATATTTTTTGGGCACTGACAGACTTAATCTACATTCCCTGCTCAGAGTTTCTTTTTCTCTACCTCTCCAGTGGTCATTGAGAGAGTTGATATCTTCCCCAGAAATAATTTAGAATAACAGTGGTTTTAATGAAAACTTTGAATATATGTATATCTTACTTTAGGCAAAGGTAGCAAGTAGGGGCTGTTCTTCCAGAAATGTTTTCTCCTCTCAGATTTTTTCATACTACTTTATCACTAACTATTATTCTCTTTGTCTTCCAGGCTCATTACCTGGATTTGATCTCCCTGGCTTTATAATACTTAATGAACCAGGTCTTACTTTCATTTGGCCAATTTTGCTGGCTTTGTGCTGTTCTGCTCGCCTATGTTGATCCTTCCTGGCCTTGTCCTTTTCCTGACACACGTGGGCATATAGGGTGCCATTTTCTTTTACTAATGTGCTAAGGAGAGAGGCTGGAGGATAGGTACAACACTGGTGTGTTCTCTGTAAAATATAAACTCTAGAGAATGGGCTCCATAGTATTAAAACAAATCACTTTCAGTGGAAAGAGAGCAAAGTATAATATGTTGCAGTCCAAATATATTAAATAAATTATCCTACTTGCTTGAGATAATGCACCATAGCTTTGTATCTAATTCAGACAAATGTTTCAATCTATTCAGACAAGATGGGGAGTGCCATGGAAGTTGCTTTCAGGTGGGATGAGGAGTGAATCTTTCATCCGATTGCTTTAGCCTGCTACTGCTGCTACTGCGGCTGCTGCTGCTGCTAAGTCACTTCAGTCGTTTCCGACTCTGTGCGACCCCATAGATGGCAGCCCACCAGGCTCCCCTGTCCCTGGGATTCTCCAGGCAAGAACACTGGAGTGGGTTGCCATATCCTTCTCCAGTGCATGAAAGTGAAAAGTGAAAGTGAAGTCGCTCAGTGGTGTCTGACTCTTCACGACCCCCTGGACTACAGCCTAGCAGGCTCCTCCATCCATGGGATTTTCCAGGCAAGAGGACTGGACTGGGGTGCCATTGCCTTCTCCTTTAGCCTGATAATGATACCTAAAAATTATGTTGAGTTAACAAATTTTTTTGGATTAAGGCACTCTATTCCTCTTTTTAGGAAGTCAGATATTATGCTATATTAACAAACACTAGAAACAAAACTGGTTCAAAATTGGGAAAGGAATTTGTCAAGACTATACTGTCACACTGCTTAATAAACTTATATGCAGAGTACATCTTCTGGAATGCCATGCTGGATGAATCACAAGCTGGAATCAAGATTTCCCAGAGAAATATCAACAACCTCAGATATGCAGATGATAGCATTCTAGTGGCAAAAGTCGAAGAGGAAATAAAAAGCCTTTTGATGAAGTTGAAAGAGGAGAGTGAAAATGCTGACTTAAAACTCAGCATTCAAAAAAACTTAAGTTCATGTCATCCAGTCCATCACTTTATGACAAATAGATGGGTGAAAAGTGGAAACAGTGACAGATTTTGTTTTCTTGGGCTCCAAAATCATCTTGGATGGTGACCGCAGTCACAAAATTAAAAGATGCTTACTCCTTGGAAGAAAAGCTGTGACAAGTCTAGACAGTGTATTAAAAAGCATGATTTTGCTGACGAAAGTCTGTGTAGTCAAAGCTATGGTTTTTTCCAGTAATCATGTACAGATGTGTGAGTTGGACCATAAAGAAGGCTAAGCACTGAAGAATTGATGCTTTTGAACTGTGGTGCTGGAGGATACTTGAGAGTCTCTTGGACTGCAAGCAGATCAAACTAGTCAATCCTAAAGGAAATCAACCCTGAATATCCATTGGAAGGACAGATGCTGAAGCTGAAGCTCTGATACTCTGACCACCTGATGTGAAGAGCTGACTCATTGGAAGAGACCCTGATGTTGGGAAAGACTGAGGGCAGGAGAAGGAGGTGACAAGGGATAATATGGCTGGAGGGTATCACCAACTCAATGGACTTGAATTTGAGCAAACTCAAAGGACAGGGAAGCCTGAAGTACTGCAGTCCATGGGCTCACAAAGACTCAGACACAACGAAGCGACTGCACAACAACAACCGAAACAAAAGACAACATGTGAAACGCTATAAGAATGGGTAGTAGAGAGATCTCATCTAAGGGTCAAGAAGGCCTCCTGGGGAAGAACATCCAGACCAAGTCCTGAAACATAAGTAGAAATTAACCAAGGGACTCAAAGAAACTCTGTACTGCTGAAGCATAGATGTCAAGGGGGCATGAAGTTTGAGATAGGACTGAAGAGGCAGATAGGCACCAAGCCACATGGGATCTTAAAAGCCTTGTGCAGGAGTACATGTATCCTAAGAGAAATGTGAAACAATTGAACTTTTAGCACAGTTGTGGCATGATTTTATTTGCCTTTTTAAAAGCTATAGAATAAAGGCAAGTCAATACATTGGTGTTGGCAGTCATAAACACTTTAATGCCACTTAATCCTCTTCTACTAACATATATGGGTTTCCCTCATGGCTCAGTTGGTATAGAATCCATCTGCAATGCAGGAGATCCTGGTTCAATTCCTGGGTTGGGAAGATCCGCTGAAGAAGGGATAGGCTACCCACTTCAATATTCTTGGACTTCCCTAGTGGCTCAGAGTCCACCTGCAATGTGGGAGACTGGATTCGATCCTTGGTTGTGAAGATCTGGAAGAGGGCATGGCAACCCACTCTACTATTCTGGCCTGAAGGCTTCCATGGACTATTTAGTCCATGAGGTCGCAAAGAGTGGGACATGACTAGGTGACTTTCCCTTTCACTTTATTAACATATACATTGAATTATTAAGAGGTAGCAATGGAGAAGGCAATGGCAACCTACTCCAGAACTCTTGCCTGGGAAATCCCATGGATGGAAGAGCCTGGTAGGCTACAGTCCATGGGGTCGCACAGAGTCAGACACAACTGATGTGACTTAGCAGCAGCAGCAGCAACTACTAGGTATTGAGTGAAACTTACCTGAATGGTTGACTATGGCGTAAAAGGAAACAAGATATAGGATACATGGTAAGGAGACATAGAATGATATATTTGAGAGAAAAGAAAAGGAAAGACCAAAGTACATGCTTTCACATGCATTTATTTATCACAGTTGACTTTGCAAAAAAGAAAACTGAAATCAGAGGAGTTTAGAGGAAATTTCCCCAACAGCACATAGCAAGTGGCAGAGTTGGAATTTTAATTCAGATCCAGATTCTCCTATTGTATGTGCAGTGCTCTTTCTAATAGAAAAATTTGTAAGAGAACATCTTGTCCTTAAGGGAGGGAAATGTGCTAGAGTAATGGAGGTATGATATCACCTAAAGTATGATAGATGATAGAACCTACTTTTTATCATAATACTTGCCAGTGACTAATCCTCAATGAATAAAATCAAATGCTTGCATCCCAGTGGGAAATCATATTCTCTAGCGGTTAGTTCTTTGTATGATTTTCAAGTTAAAAAATACTGAAGATTGCAGTGTTTTCCACTTTCAGGGATCTCTCTATGTAATACTAATGTACCCTGTCAGTTGCTGAAACACATCCAAATTTTCTTTTTGTATTAAGCAAGGCTTTGTTTCTAATTTATTTAAAAACGTGATTAGTCATTCATTATTTTGTTACTCATTTCACAAATATTTATTGACTCTAATAAATTCCAGGCACTGTTCAAGGTGCTGGAAAATAGCAGTGAACAAAAAATAAAATTTTCTTTGCTCTCATTTGCTTTTGTTGTTGTTCAGTCACTTAGTTGTGTTCGACTCTTTGTGACCTCATGGAATGCAGCATGCAGGCTTCCCTGTCCTTCACCATCTCCCAGAGCTTGCACAAACTCATGTCCATTGAGACAGTGATGCCATCCAACCATCTCCTCTTCTGTCATCCCCTTCTCCTTCTGCCTTCAGCCTTCAGTCTTTCCCAGCATCTGGGTCTTTTCTAATGAGTCAGCTCTTCATATCATGTGGCCAAAGCATTGGAGCTTCAGCTTTACCATTGGTCCTTCCAATGAATATTCGGGATTAATTTCCTCTAGGTTTGATCTCCTTGATGTCCAAGGGACTCTCAAGAGTCCTCTCCACACCATAGTTCAAAAGCATCAATTCTTTGGCACTCAATTTCTTTATGACCCAACTCTCACGTCCATACATGACCACTGGAAAAACCATAGCTTTGACTAGATGGATCTTTGTTGGCAAAGTAATGTCTCTGGTTTCTAATAGGCTGTCTATGTTTGTCATAGCTTTTCTTCCAAGGAGCAAGTGTCTTTTAATTTCATGGCTGTAGTCACCATCAGCAGTGATTTTGGAGCCCAAGAAAATAAAGTCTGTCACTGTTTCCATTGTTTCCTCATCTATTTGCCATGAAGTGATAGGAGAAGATCAGGAGGAGAAGGGGATGACAGAGGATGAGATGGTTAGATGGCATCACCAACTCGATGGGCATGAGTTTGAGCAAACTCCGGGAGTTGGTGATGGACAGGGAGGCCTGAAGTGCTGTAGTCCATGAGGTCACCAAGAGTCAGATATGACTGAGTGACTGAATTGAACTGATGGGACTGGATGCCATCACTTTGGATTTTTGAATGTTGAATTTTAAGCCAGCTTTTTCACTCTCTTGTTTCATTTTCATGAAGAGGATTTTTAGTTCCTCTTCACTTTATGCCAAAAACGTGGTGTCATCTGCCTATCTGAGGTTATTAATATTTCTCCTGGCAATCTTGACTCCAGCTTGTGCTTCTTCCAGCCCGGTATTTCTCACGATGTACTCTGCATATAAGTTAAATAAGCAGGGTGACAATATATAGCCTTGATGTACTCCTTTCCCAATTTGGAACCAGTCCATTCTTCCATGTCTGGTTCTAAATGTTTCTTCTTGACCAGCATACAGACCTCTTAGGAGGTAGGTAAGGTGCTATGTTATTCCCATCTCTTGAAGAATTTTCAACAGTTTGTTGTGATCCACACAATCAAGGGCTTTCAGTTCAGTTCAGTCACTCAGTCGTGTCCGACTCTATGTGACTCCATGAATCGCAGCACGCCAGGCCTCCCTGTCCATCACCAACTCCTGGAGATCACCCAAACTCATGTCCATCAAGTCGAAGATGCATCCAACCATCTCATCCTGTTGTTCCCTTCTCTTCCTGACCCCAATCCCTCCCAGCATCAGGGTCTTTTCCAATGAATCAACACTTCACATGAGGTGGCCAAAGTATTGGAGTTTCAGCTTTAGCATCAGCCCTTCCAATGAACACCCAGGATTGATCTCTTTTAGGATGGACTGGTTGGATCTCCTTGCAGTTCAAGGGACTCTCAAGAGTACTCCAACACCACAGTTCAAAAACATCAATTCTTCGGTGCTCAGCTTTCTTCACAGTCTAACTCTCACATCCATACATGACCACTGGAAAAACCATAGCCTTGACTAGATGGACCTTTGTTGCCAAAGTAATATCTCTGCTTTTTAATATGCTATCTAGGTTGGTCATAACTTTCCTTCCAAGGAGTAAGTGTCTTTTAATTTCATGGTTGCAATCACCATCTGCAGTGATTTTGGAGTCCCCCAAAATAAAGACTGACACTCTTTCCACTGTTTCCCTGTGGACATGGAACAACAGACTGGTTCCAAATAGGAAAAGGAGTACATCAAGGCTGTATATTGTCACCCTGCTTATTTAACTTATACTCAGAGTACATCATGAGAAACACTGGGCTGGAAGAAGCACAAGCTGGAATCAAGATTGCCGGGAGAAATATCAATAACCTCAGATATGCAGATGGCATCACCCTTATGGCAGAAAGTGAAGAGGAACTAAAAGCCCCTTGATGAAAGTGAAAGAGGAGAGTGAAAAAGTTGACTTAAAGCTCAACATTCAGAAAACTAAGATCAAAGGCTTTAATGTAGTCAATTAAGCAGTAGATAATTTTTTGGAATTCTCTTGCTTTTTCTATCATCTACCAGATGTTAGCAATCTGGTTTCTCTGGCTTTTCGAAATCCAGCTTGCACATCTGGAAGTTCTTGCTTCATGTACTGTTGAAGCATGGTTTGGAGAATTTTGAGCGTTACTTTGCCTAGGGCTTCCCTGGTGGCTCAGAGTGCAAAGCATCTGCCTATGGTGTGGAAGACCCAGGTTCGATCCCTGGGTCGGGAAGATCCCCTGGAGAAGGAAATGGTAACCCACTCAAGTATTCTTGCCTGGAGAATCCCATGGACAGGGGAGCCTGGTGGGCTACAGTCCATGGGGTCACAAACAGTTGGATACCACTGAGTGACTACACTTAACTTACTTGCTAGTGTATGAGATGAATGCAATTGTGTGGTAGTATGAACATTCTTGGGCTTCCCTTGTGGCTCATCTGGTAAGGAATCTGCCTGCAATGCAGGAGACCTGGGTTCGATCTCAGGGTTGGGAAGACGCCCTGGAAAAAGGAGAGGCTACCCACTCCAGTATTCTGGCCTGGAGAATTCCCATGCACTGTATGGTTCATGGAGTCTCAAAGATTCAGATACGACTAAGCGACTTTCCCTTGAACGTTCTTTGGCATTGCCTTTCTTTGGATTGGAATGAAAACTGACATTTCCCATTCCTGTGGCCACTGCTAAGTTTACCAAATTTGCTGGCGTGTTGACTGCAGCACTTTAACAGCATCATCTTCTACAATTTGAAATAGCTAGGCTGGAATTTTATCACCTCCACTAGGTTTGTTTATAGTTATATTTCCTAAGGCCAGTTGACTTTGCACTCCAGGATGTCAGGCTCTAGGTGAGTGATCATACATTCATGGTTATCTGGGTCATGAAGACCTTTTTTTGTATAGTTCTTCTGTGTATTCTTGCCACCTTGTCTTAATATCTTCTGCTTCTGTTAGGTCCTTACTGCTTTTGTCCGTAATTGTGCCCATCTTTGCATGAAATGTTCCCTTGGTATCTCTAATATTCTTGAAGAGCTTTCTAGTCTTTCCCATTCTATAGTTTTTCTCTATTTCTTTGCACTGATCGCTGAGGAAGGCTTTCTTATCTCTCCTTGCTATTCTTTGGAATTATGCATTCAGGTGGGTATATCTTTCCTTTTCTCCTTTGCCTTTAGCTTCGCTTCTTTTCTCAGCTATTTGTAAACCCTCCTCAGATAATCATTTTGCCTTTTTGCATTTCTTTTTCTTGGAGATGCTACTGAATCCTGTACAATGTCATGAACATCCGTCCATAGTTTTTTGGGCACTCTATCAGATCTATCTCTTGAGTCTATTTGTCACTTCTACTACAAAATTGGAACGAATTTGATTTAGGTCATACCTGAATGAATACCTCATTTTTTTAAGTGAATATATATATGTTTCTAACATATCTTTGCCAATTATAGGAAATTTCAAATTGATCAAACTTTCCATCTTTAAATTTCAAAGGCCTGTATACACTCTCCATTTATCTTCTATCTCCAACTCCAGTTCTAGAATGTTGAGTCTAGTAGGTATGTGCTTTCTATCAATACATCTGGGAATTTAAAGATTTTGATTCTTTCATTATAGATTTTTTATTATTCCAAAGAGAAAAGTGAAGCTCTTTTTATAGACCCAGCATGCTATGGCCCTCCACATATATTTGCCCTCTTGTTCTTCCTTATGCAGTATTGTTCCTATGCTCTTATTGGAGCTGTTTTCTGTTCTATCATATGTTGTTCATTTTTGGTACTGTCTCTGAATTTGCCACATCCATGATAGGAAATTCAAAGCAAATCTTGGAATTTGATGAAACAGGAATTTTTGAAACCTCTTGAGTTCTATTTCAGGGAGCTAACAGATTAATTTCAAATACTTCTGATTTAGGTCAGAGGTTAATTATTCTTCAAGGATACTTATTGTAGCCAGAATAATTTGAGTTAACAAAGATGGTGTTAGTTTATGATGGCTTCAACCATTCTCTCATGCCGAATTATCCACGGTGTGACATTTACCTCATCATTATCAATTTAGTCCATCAAATTTCTCAACATTCCTTTCTGGATATAAAAAGGGTGTTGAGATAATGTTGAATTAACATATTTACATTTCCTGACTCCAACCACCTAAAGAATTTATTTCGGATTGGATTATGGTTTTTGTAGAACTAGAAGACAAACAGAAATGACCCCCTTGCCTGTGCTCCTTGGACAATCAACTCTGTGATACAGAGGTTCTTCCAAGTGCTAGAAAGCAAGGAGGGGATCACACAGATAGCTGATGACTAGATTTCAGGCTTAGGGAAAGTTCTAGATTGCTTGCTCCCATTGGTTGCCAATTGGGGCATTAGTTAACATCACAAATGGGTAGGGGAGTAAGAAAATAGGGTTACCAGAGAATATTTTGAGTGAAGATATTTCCTTTCTTTCTACTTTTGAAGAAACATTGCACTAATATCTTGGCTTTTTTTTTTTTTTTTTTTTAATTTTAAAATCTTTAATTCTTACATGCATTCCCAAACATGAACCCCCCTCCCACCTCCCTCCCCATAAGATCTTTCTGGGTCATCCCCATGCACCAGCCCCAAGCATGCTGCATCCTACGTCAGACATAGACTGGCGATTCAATTCACATGATAGTATACATGTTAGAATGTCATTCTCCCAAATCATCCCACCCTCTCCCTCTCCCTCTGAGTCCAAAAGTCCGTTATAGACATCTGTGTCTCTTTCCCTGTCTTGCATACAGGGTCGTCATTGCCATCTTCCTAAATTCCATATATATGTGTTAGTATACTGTATTGGTGTTTTTCTTTCTGGCTTACTTCACTCTGTATAATCGGCTCCAGTTTCATCCATCTCATCAGAACTGATTCAAATTAATTCTTTTTAATGGCTGAGTAATACTCCATTGTGTATATGTACCACAGCTTTCTTATCCATTCATCTGCTGATGGACATCTAGGTTGTTTCCATGTCCTGGCTATTATAAACAGTGCTGCGATGAACATTGGGGTACATGTGTCTCTTTCAATTCTGGTTTCCTCAGTGTGTATGCCCAGAAGTGGGATTGCTGGGTCATAAGGTAGTTCTATTTGCAATTTTTTAAGGAATCTCCACACTGTTCTCCATAGTGGCTGTACTAGTTTGCATTCCCACCAACAGTGTAGGAGGGTTCCCTTTTCTCCACACCCTCTCCAGCATTTATTGCTTGCAGATTTTTGGATCGCAGCCATTCTGACTGGTGTAAAGTGGTACCTCATTGTGGTTTTGATTTGCATTTCTCTAATAATGAGTGATGTTGAGCATCTTTTCATGTGTTTGTTAGCCATCTGTATGTCTTCTTTGGAGAAATGTCTATTTAGTTCTTTGGCCCATTTTTTGATTGGGTCGTTTATTTTTCTGGAGTTGAGCTGCAGAAGTTGCTTGTATATTTTTGAGATTAGTTGTTTGTCAGTTGCTTCATTTGCTATTATTTTCTCCCATTCTGAAGGCTGTCTTTTCACCTTGCTTATATTTTCCTTTGTTGTGCAGAAGCTTTTAATTTTAATTAGATCCCATTTGTTTATTTTTGCTTTTATTTCCTAAGGAAACAATTCCATTCACCATTGCAACAAAAAGAATAAAATACTTAGGAATATATCTACCTAAAGAAACTAAAGACCTATATATAGAAAACTATAAAACACTGATGAAAGGAATCAAAGAGGACACTAATAGATGGAGAAATATACCATGTTCATGGATTGGAAGAATCAATATAGTGAAAATGAGTATACTACCCAAAGCAATTTACAAATTCAATGCAATCCCTATCAAGCTACCAGGCACATTTTTCACAGAACTAGAACAAATAATTTCAAGATTTGTATGGAAATACAAAAAACCTCGAATAGCCAAAGCAATCTTGAGAAAGAAGAATGGAACTGGAGGAATCAACTTGCCTGACTTCAGGCTCTACTACAAAGCCACAGTCATCAAGACAGTATGGTACTGGCATAATATCTTGTTGAATTAGAAATTAGGGCCATATTCCTGATAACAGACTAAGAAGGGATGTATCATCCAAGGCATTTAGCATGGCATCTGTGTGGAAAGCAGAGTTTACAGATCAGTATGCCTGAGCTACATATGATAATCTGGATGAGTCTGGGTCATGGTTTTGTACAAGGGTTGAAGATTTTTTCCTCCATATTTCATTTCCCAAGTTTGAATGTTGGCAACATTTTTATTTTTGTTTTGTCTGTAGTGACACATTGGCCATATATCCCTGAGGAAACTATATCCTTGTACCTAGGACTTTTTCCTGATATTATAGCGTTCAATACATTTTATATGGCGTTTAGAGTTTTATTCCAGGGACACACTAGAAGACAAACAGAAATGACCCCCTTGCCTGTGCTCCTTGGACAATCAACTCTGTGATACAGAGGTTCTTCCAAGTGCTAGAAAGCAAGGAGGGGATCACACAGATAGCTGATGACTAGATTTCATCAGCTGTTTTAAATATGTTGTTGTAGAAATTTATCTGCTTGTTTTCTAAAGATTCATGAGGTTTCCTGAAATGAATGTACAGAGTTCCCCTTCTACATACTGGGGAAGGAGGAAGGGAAAGGATGAACATAACACTTTAAGAATGAAAACTTTCAGAGATGATCTAGATTTATCACCATAAAAACTGACAATTGAACCTTTCATTTAGACTTCAAAGAGAAAGTGGTGGCATTTAAAGCAAATTTAGCTTCTATGCCACTCTCCAGTAGCAAAATCCATAAGATATTATGTAGAATACTGTGGCTGAGTTGATAGGCCTCTCAGAGTGTGTCCTTTCTACTTTCACCATTCTTTTTTTTTTTTTTCTCTTTATTGAATTTGTTACAGTATTGCTTCTGTTTTGTTTTGGGTTTCTGGCCAGAAACCATGTGAGATGTTATCTCCCCATCTAGGGATGGAATCTGCACCACACGTGTTGGAAGGTGAAGCCCTATCTGTTGGACCACCAGCGAAGTTTCCACTACTCTTAATAAGGCTGAATTTCAAACAAAATGCTGCTAGGAATGGCATAGCACCTTTGAGATTGCTCATCTGCTCAGATATGGGAAAGACCCTAAAGAGGGGGGCAGCTGTCCCCAAAACACTATCCCCAGGAAAATGTTTAGGGGACTACATCTAACTGATGAGCTTGAATTGTCTACTTTTACTAATATGTCAGTGGTCAGTGAGAGGTTTGCCAGGGGTAATGAAGCTTGGTCAATGAAAGTCTCTTTGGAGAAGTTATTTAGGGTTCATTTTCATAGAGGTGCACAGTAAAAATACATTAAAACCCTGTTGACTCAGTAAGGATATTTATGTGCTTCTTTACCTAGTGTTTGAATATTTAAGCTATCCTCTTCAGTTTTGGAATTAGCTGATGTCAGTGCTCTTAGTTTTTCTTTTTCTTTTAAAATATTTTAAATTACATTGGGAAATTGAGCAAATCTTATTACTGTCATGTTATATATACCTCTGTTCATCCAAATTTTCATGACTATTTCCATGTACTTATATTTATGGAACATTGCCAGGTGCATATTCCCCTTTCTTGGCACTCACAGAAACATTTGAATTAGAGGACAAGAGTTCAAGGCAAAATAACTCTACTGGGAATTTAATTACCATAAAAGCTATATAGTATACATATGTTAAACCTAAGTGTGACACTGCAGATTACTGAGACTCCCTGGGTAAGGGCAGACTGGAAAATAATTCATCCCTTGGCAACTGCTATCTTTTTTCACATAGGCAGGAAAATTGGGAGTTCCCTTGTTTCTGTGTTTAGCTTGTTTATTTACCCAAGACACAAGAACAGCTGGTGAACCTTGGAAAATGTCAAGAAATCTGTCAGTATCATCTTGACTGAGTTGGTCTCTCTTTTAAACCAGTACTGTTCCTGCTTTCCCTGTGGCTTGATCTGGCTTCTCTCTTGGAAACATGCATAGCTCATACAATGGACCTTGGTTAGCCTGTTCTTAATCTGAAGCACAAGCCCCTCTTCCATGGGCTAAGGATCTCAATTACTGTAATGTCTTTGTGGTCTTAATTATTGCTTTATTTTGCGTGTGTAACCTAAAATAAGTAATCATTTTGACCTGATTGTCATTTTGCATGGTTCTCAGTGGTCTTTTCAACCATGGAGAAGACTCAGTGATTGTACATTTTATTCAATTGTTTGTATGATTATTTGTTCCTCTCCTTTATTCCCTGGAAATTTCTTATGAAATGAATGATGTATAGATTTAAAAATCGCTGTAATATCTGTCAGATTTTCTATCTCTTGCTCTTTAAATGATATATCCTGGGAAAGCTGTGTATGCATAATGAGTATGTGTATATTAATATGTGTATTAATGCTTAGAAATGAAAGAGGGATACAAAGCAATAAATATATATGTTAGTAATAATTCAGTTATGGGAATGAAAAGAATGCAAATTTTACTCTTTTTATTTGAAACTGAAAAATAGTGCATTCTTGAATTTTTTTAACAAAAATTAGAATTAGTTTAAAAATATACAAAGAAAACTAAGGAAAAAGTCAAACCTATTGCTTTTGCTATTAAAATTGTTTCTGATCTTATGTTTTATTTACTTAATATGACCATTTATGAAAAAGGTGCTTCAAAGTCTAATACAGTGCATTTCTATTGTACCTGCTTTAGATAATTTAATGATATTTTGTTTGGATATATGTTTATAACATTTTATTGGTATATTACATGCCCAGTGCTTAAAATGCTCAGTCTAATATATATGAGGTGTCAGTATACTATATCGAATGTATGAATAAAATGGGTGGGATATCCAGAAATTACCTGTTTCTAAATCTGACAGTACATTGAATTTCTTGTGTATTCTCTTTCATCTGGAGTTTTGTTTAGAAGATTTTGTCCTAAGACAAAAATGTGGGTCTAGGTATTCTGGTGGAGAAGGCAATGGCACCCCACTCCAGTACTCTTGCCTGGAAAATCCCATGGATGGAGGAGCCTGGTGGGCTGCAGTCCATGGGGTCACAAAGAGTTGGACATGACTGAGTGACTTCACTTTCAATTTTCACTTTCATGCATTGGAGAAGGAAGTGGCAACCCAGTCCAGTGTTCTTGCCTGGAGAATCCCAGGGATGGAGGGGCCTGGTAGGCTGCTGTCTATGGGGTTGCACAGAGTCAGACACGACTGAAGTGACTTAGCAGCAGCGACTTAGCAGCAGGTATTCTGGTGGGCATGTGTTCAACTGTTACATGGTCTCTTAGTTAAAAAATTTGCCAGTTCAAAACACTGTAACCTAATCTTACTCCTAGTTCTAACTGCCATTGATCTTAGCATCCTGGTCTACTGAAAACACTCATATTTCTCTGTCCTCTGGTTTTTCCATCAAGCTTGTTCTGTCAGCTTTATAATTTCCCTAAAGTTCTTGATATTCTTGACTGTTATGGCATCCTTCTTGAGTTCAGTTCAGTTCAGTCGCTCAGTTGTGTCCGACTATTTGCAACCCCATGAACCACAGCATACCAGGCCTCCCTGTCCATCAACAACTCCCAGAGTTCACCCAAAACCATGTCCATTGAGTTGGTGATGCCATTCAACAATCTTATCCTCTGTCATCCCCTTCTCCTCCTGCCCTCAATCTTTCCCAGTATCAGGGTCTTTTCAAATGAGTTAGCTCTTCACATCAGGTGGCCAGAGTATTAGAGTTTCAGCTTCAACATCAGTCCTTCCAAAGAATACCCAGGATTGGATCTCCTTGCAGTCCAAAGGACTCTCAAGAGTCTTCTCCAACATCACAGTTCAAAAGCATCAGTTCTTCAGTGCTCAGCTTTCTTTATAGTCCAACTCTCGCATCCATACATGACTACTGGAAAAACCATAGCCTTGACTAGATGGACCTTTGTTGACAAAGTAATGTCTTTGCTTTTTAATATGCTGTATGCTGCTGCTGCTGCTGCTGCTGCTGCTGAGTCTCTTCAGTGTGTTCGACTCTGTGTGACCCCATAGACAGCAGCCCCCCAGGCTCCCCCGTCCCTGGGATTCTCCAGGCAAGAACACTGGAGTGGGTTGCTATTTCCTTCTCCAATGCATGAAAGTGAAAGTGAAAGGGAAGTCGCTCAGTCATGTCCGACTCTTTGCGAAGCCTGTGGACTGTAGCCTACCAGGCTCCTCCATCCCTGGGATTTTCCAGGCAAGAGTACTGGAGTGGGGTGCCATCGCCTTCTCCAAATGCTGTCTAGGTGGGTCATAACTTTTCTTCTAAGGAGTAAGCATCTTTTAATTTCATTGTTGCAGTCACCATCTTCAGTGATTTTGGAGCCCAGAGAAAGTCCACCACTATTTCCACTGTTTCCCCATCTATTTCCCATGAAGTGATGGGACTGGATGCTGTGATCTTAGTTTTCTGAATGTTGAGCTATCTGCCTATCTGAGGTTATTAATATTTCTCCCAGCACTCTTGATTGCAGCTTGTGCTTCCTCCAGCCCAGTATTTCTCATGATGTCCTCTGCATATAAGTTAAATAAGCAGGATGACAATATACAGCCTTGACATACTCCTTTTCCTATTCATAACCAGTCTGTTGTTCCATGTCCAGTTCTTTTTTTTTTTTTTTTAATCTTTAATTCTTACATGCATTCCCAAACATGAACCCCCCTCCCACCTCCCTCTCCATAACATCTTTCTGGGTCATCCCCATGCACCAGCCCCAAGCATGCTGCATCCTGCGTCAGACATAGACTGGCGATTCAATTCACATGATAGTATACATGTTAGAATGTCATTCTCCCAAATCATCCCACCCTCTCCCTCTCCCTCTGAGTCCAAAAGTCCGTTATAGACATCTGTGTCTCTTTCCCTGTCTTGCATACAGGGTCGTCATTGCCATCTTCCTAAATTCCATATATATGTGTTAGTATACTGTATTGGTGTTTTTCTTTCTGGCTTACTTCACTCTGTATAATCGGCTCCAGTTTCATCCATCTCATCAGAACTGATTCAAATGAATTCTTTTTAATGGCTGAGTAATACTCCATTGTGTATATGTACCACAGCTTTCTTATCCATTCATCTGCTGATGGACATCTAGGTTGTTTCCATGTCCTGGCTATTATAAACAGTGCTGCGATGAACATTGGGGTACATGTGTCTCTTTCAATTCTGGTTTCCTCAGTGTGTATGCCCAGAAGTGGGATTGCTGGGTCATAAGGTAGTTCTATTTGCAATTTTTTAAGGAATCTCCACACTGTTCTCCATAGTGGCTATACTAGTTTGCATTCCACCAACAGTGTAGGAGGGTTCCCTTTTCTCCACACCCTCTCCAGCATTTATTGCTTGCAGATTTTTGGATCGCAGCCATTCTGACTGGTGTGAAGTGGTACCTCATTGTGGTTTTGATTTGCATTTCTCTGATAATGAGTGATGTTGAGCATCTTTTCATGTGTTTGTTAGCCATCTGTATGTCTTCTTTGGAGAAATGTCTATTTAGTTCTTTGGCCCATTTTTTGATTGGGTTGTTTATTTTTCTGTAATTGAGCTGCATAAGTTGCTTGTATATTTTTGAGATTAGTTGTTTGTCAGTTGCTTCATTTGCTATTATTTTCTCCCATTCAGAAGGCTGTCTTTTCACCTTGCTTATATTTTCCTTTGTTGTGCAGAAGCTTTTAATTTTAATTAGATCCCATTTGTTTATTTTTGCTTTTATTTCCAGCATTCTGGGAGGTGGATCATAGAGGATCCTGCTGTGCTTTATGTCTGAGAGTGTTTTGCCTATGTTCTCCTCTAGGAGTTTTATAGTTTCTGATCTTACTTTAGATCTTTAATCCATTTTGTCCATGTCCAGTTCTAACTGTTGCTTCCTGACCTGCATATAGGTTTCTCAAGAGGCAGGTCAGGTGGTCTCGTATTCCCATCTTTTTCAGAATTTTCCACAGTTGATTGTGATCCACACAGTCAAAGGCTTTGGTATAGTCAATAAAGCAGAAATAGATGTTTTTCTGGAACTCTCTTGCTTTTTCCATAATCCAGCGGATATTGGGAATTTGACCTCTGGTTCCTCTGCCTTTTCTAAAACCAGCTTGAACATCTGGAAGTTCATGGTTCACATATTACTGAAGCCTGACTTGAAGAATTTTAAGCATTACTTTACTAGCATGTGAGATGAGTGCAATTGTGTGGTAGTTTGAGCATTCTTTGGCATTGACTTTCTTTGGGATTGGAATGAAAACTGACCTTTTCCAGTCCTGTGCCCACTGCTGAGTTTTCCAAATTTGCTGGCACATTGAGTGCAACACTTTCGCAGCATCATCTTTCAGGATTTGAAATAGCTCCACTGGAACTACAGCACCTCCACTAGCTTTGTTTGTAGTGATGCTTCCTAAGGGCCACTTGACTTCACATTCCAGGATGTCTGGCTCTAGGTGAGCACACCATCGTGATTATTTGGGTCGTGAAGATCTTTTTTTGTACAGTTCTTCTGTGTATGCTTGCCACCTCTTCTTAATATCTTCTGCTTCTGTTAGGTCCCTACCATTTCTGTCCTTTAGTGTGCCCATCTTTGCATGAAATGTTCCCTTGGTATATCTAATTATCTTGAAGATATCTCTAGTCTTTCCCATTCTATTGTTTCACCCTTCTTGAGTGAACTGCCTCAACTGACTTCAATCAGAAATTCTATCTAATCCTTTTGAACTGTGTATTTAGGTTTACCTTAAATCTTCTACTATTTTTTATTATCTTTGTGTATTTTCTTCTATATGTTTTAATCAAGAAGAAAACTAACTTCATGTATCAACTCCACCCAATATTTTTCCATGTAGATTATTTATTCTCACTTTAATCTCTTTATTTCTTTTTTGGGCATTTTGGCTTTTTCTCAAGCCTTTGACACTGAATCAGGCACCCATCACCTTTTCTCTTGTATTTCTTCTGCTATTTCCTAAAGGTTTAAAATTTTGTTCTTGCATTACCCATTTGCTTAAATCTCTAATGATTATATTTTAGTTTGTCCTATTTAATTCCTCATCTCTTATCCAGGTTTAAGAGTATGAGACAATTGTGATCTAAAATTTTCTTCTCTTTCTAGGGACAAAGATACTTCAGTGTGTGATCCATGGTTAGGGCCAGCTTTGTGGATATATGACCAACACCATAGTTTCATGTTCAGAAGAGTTTAAGGTTTAATTCTCTACAGATTTCATTTTGAAATTCTTAATAATTTTATGTTTAAATTTTGCATTTTGTGTGTGAATAATGAATGCAAGGGAATGATGAAGCATGCATCATCATTCTCCTGAGCTCACAGGTCTGGGTCTGCCTATGTTGGTCCTCTGCTCCCTCACTCTTTGGCACTCTTTCTCCACTTCTTTCACTTTTTCTTCACCTTTGTTTAGTAACCACTGCTGCTCTTTACCTTCAGTGTGCGCCTGGGCAAAAGTGAGAGGGAGGTGAGAGTCTGGCAGTATACCACATGGTCTCTGGGCAAGGAGGATGGAAGTGCCTGACCCTTTCTCAATACGGCAGACCCATATTTGGGGAGCCATTGTGCAGAGGTCCTTTTAAGCAACTCTAATCTACATACCTAGAACATCCTAATGTAGAGGTTACTGTTCCTCCAGATTACTACAGTGTGATGGGTTAGGTTTATATTCCTGTGTGATAGTGGAGATTACTTGTCCACAGTAGGCTGGGGTACAGCATGTTGGTTGGAAAGTTGGCAGAGAGGGAAAGCCAGCAGTAAATTCATGAGGAATCATGGGTCTCTGTCACCTCTGGTGCTATGAGAGTCTGAGGTAGCCTAGGTACTATTCATGTACTCCAGGAAGCATGATATTAAATAGCAAATTAAAAAAAATGTGATATATTTAGAGAGAACAAAGAAGAAGAACTAGTTTACATTTTAGTACCTTTAATGACACTTTTTTTCCCCTGGATTTTAAACATAGCCCACATTTTCCTTTCGTGCTGGGCTTTGCAGATTATGTACCTGGTCTTCAGATCTCTCCTCTTAGAACCTATTCCCTAGAGGACTGGGGCTATAAGTTAAATTTATCAGTGTGGTCATTCATGTGCCTAATTTGTGTGGATCACAGAACTCCAGGGATCTTTGTTTCTGTATAATTGACTGTATTTGATTGTTTTGTTGAATCCACAGTTGTGTGAAAACTCCATTAAATTCACAGAATTATACTAAGCAATGATATAAGATAGTGATGCTTTCATTAAAGATTGTGATTACTCTTGTTTTGGCATGAGTTTGTCATAACAATGCAAACTTCAGTTAAAAAAAAAAAACCCATCAGTGTCCTACTTTGAGTGATGAGAAAAAGTACTTTTTCTATTGAAGCTACTTTTGATACCTTTGGTATAAATTGTGTCAACAGGTCTAAGTAGACTGTTTTTTGTCTCTTCTGTCTTTTCCCTGCCCTTCAGACAATACATTTTCAGGTTAGGAGTTGTGTTTCTTTCTTGTAAGAGGAGCCAAAACAGCTCATTGCGAGTTGAGTCAAAAAAATTCAGGGCATTTTGACTTCTTGTTTCCTCTCCCAAATATGCTTTGTGGTTCTGCTGTTCTTCACCAAATCTCTCATCCTTTCTCTCTCTTCTAATTGAGTCATCTTAATGAACTTTGATACATTTCCTTTTACATATTTTCAATAGCACATTGAAATGTAATAGCACTCTTGACAATGTAATTTGATTAAACTTGAGCTAGATGTGGAAAAAATTCCCTCAAATGTTAAAATATATGTTTGTAATAATTCAGTATCCCTTGTGATACTTAAACTGATGTAGTTATTACCTTTTCTTTCTCAGTATTTTGTTCTGAAATTTCCGTTTCTGTTTGGTGGGTATCATAAGCCTTAGTTAGTTGCTGTCTTTCCTAGTAGGCCCTAGGAAAGGTCCTAAGCTAAATGGCCATATAACATTCCAGTACTTTAGTATGTGTAAGTATATTTATTGCTAGACAATAGTTTTGGGTTATTTTGTCATTCCAGTTAATGATGTAATAAATATCTTTGAAAACAATATATATATTTATTGCATTCCAGGCTATTTTTCAGAATTGGTACCAAAATAGGAAATATACTCATTTATGAAGCCCTTGATATATATTGAAAATTAGCTGAAGAGAAAGTTATAACAACTTAGAATTCTAACAGCAATCTAAAGTTTGCTTATCTGATCTGCTTTGGGTATTATCACTTAGTTAATGAAAAATGGTATCCTGTTTTGATTTGCATTTCTTTGACTGCTAGTGAAGTAGGAAGTTTGTTCAAGCACTTCCAAGTCCTCTGTAGTTCCTCTTTCAGGCTTTCATTGGAAATGAAAAAAAAAATTATCTTCAGAGCATAACAGATTTTAGAAAACATATTAAATTGTTGGTAATTTCCATCATGAGACTTTTTTATTTGGCTAAGTTGCACAAATGGGGAAAAAAAAATTCTTAATAGGGATGTCTTTCATGGTTGTCTGAAGCAGTTATAGCTTACCAATTCTATTGAGGGCAAATGGCTGAGGCTAACCAGCTGCCTAAGAGAGAGATTTAACCAAAGATAGACAAGGGAGCGTGTGCAGCTTCACTTGTAACTTCATCCACTCCTGCTACTGTGCGCATAGTTTTTTAGAAATTGTTTAAGGGTTTATATTTCCCTGGAGGGGATGAATTTACTTTTCATCAAAGGTTCATTTAGTAATTCATATTTCCTTTTTGATCTACATACAGTATCAGTTATAGCTGTTATAGTTCTTTGTGTATCCTTTTTAAGATGGAAATTTAATTAGGTACACATTTGTGATGAGATGTTCAAGTGACTTAGGAATGTATACTACCACATGTACCTGATATTTAATCAAAAGTATAAAAGAAGTAGAATTTAAAAACAGTAGTCTTAGTGCTAAGACTGAACATTACTTATTTTCATTTGAACAAAGAAAATTAAACTACTTATACCATGCTATTATTTGCCCTGGTGATTTAATCCTACAAATAGTTTACCAAAAAAAATCTAAATAGAAGCATATGTTAAGTGTGGGCAACTGGAACCATGTCACATTCTCTAAATAACCATGCATTGATGAATAATAAATCTTTTATGTTTATAATCTCCAAAAATGTAACTCAAATATATTTTGTTTAAACCAAGAAACTTAACTCTTTTGGCAATAGAATTTCTCTTTATTGAATCATATGAATGCATGAGCATAAAAGTGTATTAAAAGCTATAAATTGCTAGATGAATGTTAGTTGTCACCATTACAAATGTTTAATAAAAACTTCCAAAGAAAGAATGAGTGTGACTCTGCAAAACAAGCCCAGGGAGAAGTAGATTCAGAAGGTGGAGGGATTCTCTTGACCTAGGATTTTAAGTACCACACTAGATTATGGAAGAGAGCTCTTCAAGATGAATAATCACATTATCTCATCAAAAGGTTGAGTTAATAAGTGACAGAAATTTTGTGCAAATGAAATCATTTTATGCTTGTGGACTCCTTTATTAAACAAATAATTATTGAGCTTTTCTGTGTTAGACACCATCCTAGTTAACAAGAAAAAGGATTTCTGCATTGTTTTACTTGCAATTCTGGTGAGAACAGAAGAAAATAAACAATAAACATGATTAATAAGTCAGTTGTAATGCATATTAGGAAGTAAGTGCAATGGACAGAAATCAAATTAGAAAAGGTAGAGAGAATTAGGAGCCTGTGCAGGGGAAGAAGAGACATTTTCAGTATTAAATAGGCCTTGTTTGAAAAGTCAGTTTTGAGCAAAGACTCAAGATATGAGTTAGTAGGACTCATCTGAGGCAAGAAGATTGTAAGCAGAAGGACTAACTAGAGAGAAGCCTAATCAGGGAGCATGCTAGAAGCAGCCTGAAAGGAAGTGATCGGAGGACAGTGAAGAAGAGGGTAATTCAGAGAGCCTATAGGAAAGGGGAACAAATCATATAGGGCCTTATCAGCTACTTCAAGGGGGTAGGGTTTCATGCTAAGTGAGATTGGGTACCAATGCAGAGTTTTGAGCAGAGGAGTGACTTGAGTTGAGTTGTGTTCTGCAGTTGAGATACAGTTGAGATTCCACTGTAGGGGATAAGGTTAAAAATTCAGGCAAGAAATGACAGAGGCTCAGATCAAGGTGAGTGCAGTAAATAGTGGCCAGCTTCTGAGTATGTGCTGTAGAACCAACAAGATTTCCCAGCTCATCACATAGGATGTGTGAGGAGTCTTTTTCAGTTTGCTAAATAGTTCCTTGGAGCCTATGTTGTTAATTGTGTTCTTAGTGTTCTATGTTGTTGACATGGAACAACACCAAGCCTATGTTTTTCTCCGTATTTCAGCCTCCTGGCATCCTCTTTGGTTTGATGAGTTTTTGTACCTGGTCATCATGAGTTTCAAAGACTCATACTTGGGGCTTCTGTTGTGGTCTGGTGGCTAAGAATCTGCCTTGCAATGCAGGGGAAACAGAATTGATCGCTGGTCAGGAAACGTGCTGTGAAGAGCAACTAAGCCCAGGAGCTGCAACTAGAGAGTCCATGCCCTGCAAAGAAAGAGCCCCATGTGCTACAACTAAGACCTGACACAGTCAAACAAACAGACAAAAAAGACTCGTGCACGTCTGCTTGGTACCAACGCACCTACCTTCTGTACTGCTTACCAGAATTCAGATGTCCAGATCTGTCATTTGAATCTTACCTATATCCGCCCTCCTTCATGTCTATTATTTGCTCTGATTTCCTGCTCACTTTTCAGTCATTTTGGCCCAATATTGTTATCCTGGAATATGTTATTAGCTTCTCCTTCTGGCCCAGGTGCTAACTAAAGTTGCAGTTATTCCTAATTTATCAGTTAAGCCACAATGAAGGGAATTTTGATTTTACGAATCCCTAACCAAACAAGACCCTGTCTTGCTTTAACCTGAATAAATTGTCATTGCAAAAAATATATATTCGAGAGATGTTTTCAATATTTATGACACCTTTTCTCCTATGTAGGACCAAAAAGTTCACTTGGCTGTGGAAATGATAATGAGTTAACAATATCTTAAATCAAAAGCATTTTGAAATTCTATTGCTTTGTATTTTAGTTAGTGGATAATTGAGATATATAACAATTACAAGGGAAATAAAATTATAAAATATTTTAGAAAAATAGCTCTTGTGTAATGTCTTGTCACAATGAGGCTTAAATTTTGGGTTTGTTCTATTCACATGATTTCCTGGTAGAGTCTCATCTGAACTCCACTTGACCTCATCTTACTTGAAATGGGCAATATGGGAAAGCAGCAAAATACTTTCAAATAAACATCTCCCAAAATGAGTTTTAACCTTGAATCTGGAAATCTATAAAAGAATACTGTTTTTTTCAGTACATGGATAACATGGAGAGAATTCCTTGCAGCTGAAAATTATGGTATTTAAAGGTTTCAAGATGTCTTTCCAGGTTTTGAGTTGGCAGTAAGCCAATGGCTGAATGGCCATATTTTAAAAGGCTCTCTTGCCTCCATTTCTTTAGGTTTTATAATTTTTCACAGCCTCCTCCCAGAAAATATTTAATATACTCTTTAAAGTTTGTTCACTTTTCTATTACACTGGATGTAAACTTTCCCTTCAAAAAATAATCTTGAAGAAATAAGTAAAAGATATAACAAATCCCTGCAAATCCTAGAGAACCTGACCATCCTTAAATGTATAAGCACAAACGTTTTGGCTTAGTTCCTTATAAAACTTAAATAAATGTTTACGTAAGAATCTTAGTGTGGTATCATTATTTTCAGATCAACTTCTAAACTGGTTTGTTACAAACATATCTTTTTTGTGTATGTGGCTTGCTAAGCAATGTTAGTGGTTTAAAGCATCTGTGTTATATGTAATTTAAATACCTTTGAATTCTCCTTCCATAAATCATTGATTGACCACATAATGGGGGACTTTCAAACCCCATTCTTTTGGCCAGTGCTCCATATCCTATTGTATGAACTTAAATGTGGCAGATCCTCTCCAGTAGAGGATTTTACTGAGTAACTACAGGCAAGACTTAATGTAAAAGCTCTGAGAATTCGTGACATTTCACAAAATTGCTGTTTTCTCTGTTTGAATAATACTCTTCTAGAATCAGTGATTTTTTAAATTTTACTGTCAGCCTTTGGAGAAGAAAGTACTTGATCTTTTAAAATTTTGTTTTGTTTCTTATACTGCCCAAGGATTTTAATGACCATGAAAGGACTTGACTCCTATGATCATTTGTGAATGAAATCTATTTTAGAGGATATGTATATGAACCTGCCAGGGGACCATTTATATGAAAGTTAATAAAGTCTATTAACTGGGCTTATGGCCTTAAACAAGCAGGATCAAAAGTAATTGGGGTACATGTGTCTCTTTCAATTCTGGTTTCCTCGGTGTGTATGCCCAGCAATGGGATTGCTGGGTCATAAGGCAGTTCTATTTGCAATTTTTTAAGGAATCTCCACACTGTTCTCCATAGTGGCTGTGCTAGTTTGCATTCCCACCAACAGTGGAAGAGCGTTCCCTTTTCTCCACACCCTCTCCAGCATTTAACTGCTTGCAGACTTTTGGATCACAGCCATTCTGACTGGTGTGAAGTGGTACCTCATTGTGGTTTTGATTTGCATTTCTCTAATAATGAGTGATGTTGAGCATCCTTTCATGTGTTTGTTAGCCATCCATATGTCTTCTTTGGAGAAATGTCTATTTAGTTCTTTGGCCCATTTTTTGATTGGGTTGTTTATTTTTCTGGAATTGAGCTGTATAAGTTGCTTGTATATTTTTGAGATTAGTTGTTTGTCAGTTGCTTCATTTGCTATTATTTTCTCCCATTCACATTGCAGCACTGTTTATAATAGCCAGGACATGGAAACAACCTAGATGTCCATCAGCAGATGAATGGATAAGAAAGCTGTGGTACATATACACAATGGAGTATTACTCAGCCATTAAAAAGAACACATTTGAATCAGTTCTAATGAGATGGATGAAACTGGAGCCGATTATACAGAGTGAAGTAAGCCAGAAAGAAAAACACCAATACAGTATACTAACACATATATATGGAATTTAGAAAGATGGCAATGATGACCCTGTATGCGAGACAGCAAAAGAGATACAGATGTGTAGAGCAGACTTTTGGACTCTGAGGGAGAGGGAGAGGGAGAGGGTGGGATGATTTGGGAGAATGGCATTGAAACATGTATACTATCATGTAAGAAACGAATCGCCAGTCTATGTCCAATGCAGGATACAGGATGCTTGGGGTTGGTGCACGGGGATGACCCAGAGAGATGTTATGGGGAGGGAGGTGGGAGGGGGGTTCATATTTGGAATGCATGTACACCCGTGGTGGGTCCATGTCAATGTATGGCAAAACCAATACAGCATTGTAAAGTAAAATAAAGTAAAAATAAAAATTTAATTAAAAAAATAAATAAACAATGCAAATATTAAAAAACAAGAAAATATATAAGGAAATGTACATCTTATTGGCAACTTATCAAACTCCTATAGTCATTAATGTGCAATAAATACTTGTCATGTGCCAAAAAAAAAAGTAATTGAGGAATATTTTAAGATGAGGAAAAGTGTAATAGTAAGTAGAACCAATAATATCAGGTGCTTTGGAAACAGAGATCACCCTAATATATAGGAAAATCTAGATACAAGATAAAGGGAATGTAAATTCAAGAAACTCAGTACTTGTGTGTCGCGCTGGATTTAGTTTTTGTTAACAGGTAGTTATTACACTTCTGTTAGGTTAATGACATGATGACTGTTAGGTTAATAACAAAAATATCTTTTTGTTTTCACATGGCTCTTCCTATGCTTAGGAAAGCCTTCTCTCTCCATATATGCCAGGCATGAACTCTTTTCATGTCTCTTTAAATTTTTGCTTCATTTTCCCCTTTTCTCAAAATCTCCTCAAACTATTGACTTCTATACCAGCATGTGATTTATTAATGTGAAATCACTCTGCATTTGTTGACTTATCCTTTTTAGTTATTGCATTTAGTATAATTTAGCTGGTAGATCAAGTTCACTGGGGGCAGAAAGTATTTGATTTTCTTCTATTCCTTTTATATAACCCAGTTCAATAACTTCCCCATAGTAGGACTATTCACTTCACTAGATAATTCAACCAGGCATATTATTTCTCAATGGAACACTACTTACACTTTCGATATGATAGATCTTGATTCTGTGGAACTTTGATCCCTGTACTCCCATACTGCTGATTAGTATCATCCTTGGTTCTAACACTCAAAGCCAATAATCCCTGAAGTCACTTGACAATCCATGATGCCACCTAAGGAGTTATTGAATCTCTGCCTCAGTAGAGATTTGGTTCCTTCTAATATATTTCGTACAGTTTGGAATTATTTATTGTTTGCTTTACTTGCCCATCTCTCACACCACAATGAAAGTTCAAGAGCACAAACACTGGTTCTTTCTGGGTCATCCATTTTATTTCCTGTGTTTGGCACATTGCCTGGAACAATAAGGTAAGTAACATTCATAGATTAAATGTGTGCCCAACCCCTTCCATACCAATGCACCTTTGTAAACTACATTTTTGGCAGCAAATAATTGTGGCAACAATTTAATAAGTAGTCTGTTGATAGTCTGAGTTAAAACAGCATCCACTATTTCCAAATAGAGATTAGATATTGACAGAATGTGACTTTCATTAAATTTACCACTGAATATACCAGGAAACCTTGGAAAATTCAGGTTCTTTTTATACCTGGTTTCCCTTACTATATAATAAGATAATTAGTAACATTTGCCTTTTATTTATGATAGTGACTGTTAGGCCAACAGTAATAATGCTTATCAAGAAGAAGAAAATCTTAGTCAATATCATTTAGCAATGTTCAGTTTTGACATCTTTTGCTTTTGGAATAATGGAGACACCCAGGTCAGCTTCAGAGGTTCACCTGATTAAGTTCCAAGATAGTTAAAGCCAGAACTTAACAGAGGAAAGATTATAAGCAGAATGTCTTATGATCCAACCAAATATAGGGTTGATGGTTATCAATCTTGTACATGTTATAGTTGACCCTGATTTTTTTTTCTTTGTAATCAGTTTCTCAAAGATCTAGAATCTGTGCTGAGGAGTTAAATCAACATTATCCTTTGTCTACATCATTTCTGTCACTTTGAAACAGAAAAAAGTTTTGTTCTATGGGTACTTTTCACAGATTTATCCAAATATAAATCTTCCTTTTGATTTTTTTTCTGAAGCAAGAGTAAAAAACTTGCCCAGGGTCAGAATTCATTCAAGACGCATTGGTCTCTTTTTGAGCACTAGTTTAATTTCCACCAGTTGTGCAGATTCTCTGAGTAGTAGCTGTTTGAGTTTTGTGGTAGCTTGGCAATGTTACTTTCAGTGTTTTATTGGGCTTACTATTTTGCTGAAGGCTTAACAGGCTCATTTTCAGATTCTTAATCAAGAACAAGTTTAATGATTAAAGGTAATTATCTCCAGATTAAAGGGCTTTAAAAATTTATCAGCATTTCAAAATTTCACAAATAGCCCTCTGATAATCTAATTAAAGTCTTACTTTAGCTTCCTGACTATTTCAAGGCAGATACTTGTTCAACTTGTATCAAAACATTATCCATTTAAGCTGTTTCTGACAGTTCAGAAGCAGAAGTTGGCGTGTGTTAATAATATTTGTGTTGTTCCCTGGGGGAGGATGATCTACAGTGATCAGGTCTGCCTTCTTAATTGATTTTTAAAGGGAGATAATGTTAGTTTTCCTTAGTTATTAAGAGTCTATTTCTGTCATTCTAAAGTAGAGAACCTATTGACTGTGTAATATACCTATGTGTGCAGAAGAGACAAAATCATTTCCAGCAGCAAATCAGAATCAGCTGCTTTGCACTATAGTAAAAGGCCTTTTACTTTCCCTTAGATTTGCACCTAAAATGGTAATTAAATTTAGGAGTCATATTGTAAAGGAATTTGGTCTAGCTTAGAAGTATGGAATTTTGATGGATAATTAAACACATACAGAAAACCCCACATTGTTCATGGGAGTTGTTTACACAAGCTGGGGGACAAAATCATTTTTTCTTAGTTCTGAAAATAATTTGAACTTCTTAAACAAACCTTGTTTTTTTAAATGTGTACCTTAACATGTTAGTAACTAGCTGTTGTTTTAGAACTGACCTAAAGATTGAATTCTCACCATGGGATTTTTATAATATCAACCAACCAGACAGATCTCAATGATGCTTAAATGCAGACTCCAGAAGTACAATTTGTTAGGCAATTCATGTTATTGTTTTCATTTCTGTTGCTCCCCAGAAAGTTTTGTTAGCGTTTTCTTGCCCTTCATACTTTTCCAGGGGACTTGGTGGCAGCATTGAAAATGGGTTGGGCTGTGAGACAGGCAGCATAAGTCACCGCAGGAGTAGCAGAGCTTCTCTGGGTACAGGTTTATGTGCTTTTAATGATCAATGTGTGGGAGTTTTCATCAAAAAACCTGGGTTTGTGGTTCCTTTTGTTCTTCAGTGTCTACTGTGGTTTAAGTTTTAGATGGGAGGCAAATATGATTTATAGCTCATGGCATGATGCAGTTAGAGAAAATTGGGCTTTACAAGGCAATGCAAATTTGAGCCGGGAAGGACTGTGAGTGAGGAACATGTTGTTGTGGGTGGTGAAGGAACAGTACAACATGGCTTATGGTGAGATTGGGGAGTAAGCATGTGAAAGTTTGTTCTGCATAAAGAAGGTGGCTTCCTGCCCTGCGACCTGAGGGGAGCAGAACTAATGCCATCTCTTAAACATTTGAAAGGGGCTATTAAGTAGCACACCCATGCTGTTAAGAAAAGAACATACACAATAATACCTTTTCCCAATGGACAGAACTAGATCCCCCAATTCTATTAAAGCCATAAAGAAGTTCATCGATCATGACTCCCAATAGCCACGATTTACAATATTAGCGATGCTCTGTTCCCAAGTACTTTTAAAGTTCTAAGCAAATGTCCATGTTGTATGAGTAACAAATTATGCAGGCTGAGCATCCTTGAAGAACAGATTCCCATGGATTCAAGTTTGCCAATTCAGAGTTCCTAAGGATACTTAATGGCATGAGATCAAATTGTTGAAGCATATTTCATTCAGCCACCCAACAAACCTAGCTTGAACACTTTCTCTAAGCCACAACATAACTACACATAAATGGCAAAAAATGAAAGTAATTAGCACATCTTTAATTTAATTAAAATCTTAGACCTGAAAAGAACTGGGTTTTAGTCTTTGCTATTATAGTCTTATAAGCCTTGTTTTGACAATGAAGATATGTTGTAACTTCCAATATTTGAAAACACATTAAACACATTTTAATAACTATTTCACATATTTCTGATATGCTTAGGGTATTAATTTTTAAATCATAAAATAAGGAAATTGGGTTAGCATTGGCTTTTGGGGAAAGAGTTGGGTTTCAAATCCCACTATTGACACAGTCTTTGTAGGAGTCTTAAAAAGTCTCGAATTTTGTTTGTGCATCTTCAGATTAGTACTGCTTTCAGTTGTGTCCGACTCTTTGTGACCGCATGGACTGTAGCCTACCAGGCTCCTCTGTCCATGGGATTTTCCAGGCAATAGTACTGGAGTGGATTGCCATTTCCTTCTCCAGTGGATCTTCCTGACCCAGGGATCGAACCCAGGTCTCCCACATTGTAGACAGATACTTAACCATCTGAGCCACCAGGGAAGTCCTTTGTAGGGCTAGTGTATCAATATTAATGCAATGGGAACTGCTTAGAAAATAAACTGCCACAAAGATGAACCTTACCCCATTCCCCACCACTGCTTAGTTAGTCTGGTACTGGAACCCCAGTGACTAAAATGTTGCAGTTCCCAACATTCAAGGGCTGGGCCTGGAGATCCAAGAAATGTTCATACTGAGAGAGGGCATTGATTATTTTTCATGAATGAGAAGAAAGCATTTAATTTTTGGCTCATTGTTAGTCTAAGGACATGAGTCTAGCTCCGCTGGATTCAGCATGCACCAAGCCAGCATCTACCTGGAGACTTTCTGTCATTTGGAAGCAGATGGGGCAGACCTAAGGGAAGAGGAAACAAGAACAAGCGTTTCCACGAACAACAGAGGAAAAACAATTTTCCAGAAGAGCACAAAATCTAACATAGGCAAATTGTTTTTGCAGGCACCAGGCACTAAAGGCTCATGATATCTGACAACTGTCCATGGAGATGAGAGTGGAACCAATTGCTCTGCATAGTGGCAGGAATGGAGACCCTGGGAGTGTGGTGGGGAAGGCGTGTCTCTGAGTAAGGCAGAGGAAGTGCCAAAAGATTTCATCTATTTTCACTTTTTGTCTCTGGTTCCATTCTTCCTGGAGACTTTTCTCGGTTCTGTTTCCCCCACCCCTTTCTCTTGTTTGGAGAAGTGAGGCAGGGGAGGGACAAACTTAATGTGCTGATTGTCTGAGGCAAAGAAGGGGCCAGGTTGGGGACTGGGCTGGGTTTTAAGTTGCTTGTGCCAGCACCAGTGGTTAGCGCGCACTCCACTAACCACAGTTCATTGGGCATTCCACAGATGGATTGGCAGGCAGAAGAGTCGAATGCAAGTGCCACCTGTCCTTCTGATATCTGCATCTGAGTCTGCCTCCTTACCTTCGTGCAAAAGGCAGCCATTTGTACAACTTCATTAAAATTCTCTCATACCAAGTCCTGCTGGTTTCAGAAGACCTTTAATAAAGTTTCGTATTTGAGGGTAAGAGTGTGAGTTGCATTGTTGAGGTAAGCAGTGTGCATTTTCTGGGGATAGTTCACACAGGATCATAGAAAAATACATGGGATCTCATTGTATTAGTGAGGGTCCTCCAGGGAAGATAGGATGGAGATAGATGTATAAAAGATTTAGGATGAGGAGTTGGCTCATGCAATTATGGAGGCTGAGAAGTAGTGTGATTGGCCATCTACAAACTGAAAGCTGGTGGCATACTTCAGTCTGTGTCTGAAGGCTTGAGAACCAGGGTGGGGGTCAGTGATGTAAATTCCTATCCAAGAACAGGGGAAATGAGGTCATATATCCTTTCCCAGATCTTCCAGGTGGTGAAGTGGTAAAGAATCCACCTGCCAGTCCAGGAGAGAGAAGATTTATGGGTTCAATCCCTGGGTCAGGAAGATCCCCTGGAAAAGGAAAAGGCAAGCTACTCCAATATTCTTGCATGAGAAATCCCATGGTTAGAGGAGCCTGGTGGGCTACAGCTCATGGGGTCACAGATCACAACAAATGGTAGAAAATTCTTCAAGGGATAGGAATACCAGACCCTCTTACATGATTCCTGAGAAATCTGTATTCAAGTCAAGAAGCAACAGTTAGAACCGGACATGGAACAACAGACTGGTTCCAGGTTGGGGAAGGAGTACATCAAGGCTATATATTGTCACCTTGCTTATTTAACTTATATGCAGGGTTAGTTCAGTTCAGTTCAGTTGCTCAGTCGGATCCGACTCTTTGTGACCCCATGAATGGCAGCACGCCAGGACTCCCGGTCATCACCAACTTCCGGGGTTGGCTCAGACTCACGTCCATCGAGTCAGTGATGCCATCCAGCCATCCCATCCTCTGTCATCCCCTTCTCCTCCTGCCCCCAATCCCTCCCAGCATCAGAGTCTTTTCCAATGAGTCACCTCTTCGCATGAGGTGGCCAAAGTACTGGAGTTTCAGCTTTAGCATCATTCCTTCCGAAGAAATCCCAGGGCTGATCTCCTTCAGAATGGACTGGTTGGATCTCCTAGAGTCTCCAAGGGACTCTCAAGAGTCTTCAACACCACAGTTCAAAAGCATCAATTCCTTGGCACTCAGCCTTCTTCACAGTCCAACACTCACATCCCTGCATGACCACAGGAAAAACCATAACCTTGACTAGACAAACCTTTTTTGGCAAAGTAATGCCTGTGCTTTTCAGTATGCTATCTAGGTTGGTCATAACTTTTATTCCAAGCAGTAAGCATCTTTTAATTTCATGGCTACAGTCACCATCTGCACTGATTTTGGAGCCCCCCAAAATAAAGTCTGACACTGTTTCTACTGTTTCCCCATCTATTTCCCATGAAGTGATGGGACCAGATGCCATGATCTTCGTTTTCTGAATGCTGAGCTTTAAGCCAGCTTTTTCACTCTCCTCTTTCACTTTTATCAAGAGGCTTTTTAGCTCCTCTTCACTTTCTGCCATAAGGGTGGTGTCATCTGCATCTCTGAGGTTATTGATATTTCTCCCGGCAATCTTGATTCCAGCTTGTGCTTCTTCCAGCCCAGCATTTCTCATGATGTCCTCTGCATAGAAGTTAAATAAGCAGGGTGACAATATACAGCCTTGACGTACTCCTTTTCCTATTTGGAACCAGTCTGTTGTTCCATGTCCAGTTCTAACTGTTGCTTCCTGATCTGCATACAAATTTCTCAAGAGGCAGGTCAGGTGGTCTGTATTCCCATCTCTTTCAGAATTTTCCACAGTTTATTGTGATCGACACAGTCAAAGGCTTTGGCACAGTCAATAAAGCATCACTAGATGTTTTTCTGGAACTCTCTTGCTTTTTCCATGATCCAGCGGATATTGGCAATTTGATCGCTGGTTCCTCTGCCTTTTCTAAAACCAGCTTGAACATCTGGAAGTTCACTGTTCATGTATTGCTGAAGGCTGGTTTGGAGAATTTTGAGCATCACTTTACTAGCATGTGAGATGAGTGCAATTGTGCGGTAGTTTGAGCATTCTTTGGCATTGCCTCTCTTTGGGATTGGAATGAACACTGACCTTTTCCAGTCTTGTGGCCACTGCTGAGTTTTCCAAATTTGCTGGCACATTGAGTGCAACACTTTCCCAGCATCATCTTTCAGGATTTGAAATAGCTCAACTGGAATTCCAGCACCTCCACTCACTTTGTTTGTAGTGATGCTTTCTAAGGCCCACTTGACTTCACATTCCAGGATGTCTGGCTCTAAGTGAGTGATCACACCATCATGATTATCTGGGTCATGAAGATCTTTTCTGTACAGTTCTTCTGTGTATTCTTGCCACCTCTTCTTAATATCTTCTGCTTCTGTTATGTCCATACCATTTCTGTCCTTTATCGAGCTCATATTTGCATGAAATGTTCCCTTGGTATCTCTAATTTTCTTGAAGAGATCTCTAGTCTTTCCCATTCTGTTGTTTTCCTCTATTTCTTTGCATTGATCGCTGAGGAAGGCTTTCTCATCTCTCCTTGCTATTCTTTGGAACTCTGCATTCAGATGTTTATATCCTTTTCTCCTTTGCTTTTTGCCTCTCTTCTTTTGACAGCTATATGTAAGGTCTCCCCAGGCAGCCATTTTGCTCTTTTGCATTTCTTTTCCATGGGGATGGTCTTGATCCCTGTCTCCTGTAGAATGTCACAAACCTCTGTCCATAGTTCATTAGGCACTCTATCTATCAGATCTAGTCCCTTAAATCTGTTTCTCACTTCCACTGTATAATCATAAGGGATTTACCTGAATGGTCGAGTGGTTGTCCGTACTTTCTTCAATTTAAGTCTGAATGTGGTAATAAGGAGTTCATGATCTGAGCCACAGTCAGCTCCTGGTCTTGTTTTGTTGACTGTATAGAGCTTTACCATCTTTGCCTGCAAAGGATATAATCACTCTGATTTCAGTGTTGACCATCTGGTGATGTTCATGTGTAGAGTCTTCTCTTGTGTTGTTGGAAGAGGGTATTTGCTATGACCAATGCACTTTATTGGCAAAACTCTATTAGTCTTTGTCCTGCTCCATTTGTATTCCAAGGCCAAATTTGCCTGTTACTCCAGGTGTTTCTTGACTTCCTACTTTTGCATTCCAGTCCCCTATAATCTAAAGGACATCTCTTTTGGGTGTTAGTTCTAAAAGGTCTTGTAGGTCTTCATAGAACCATTCAACTTCAGCTTCTTCAGTGTTACTGGTTGGAGCATAGACTTGGGTTACTGTGATATTGAATGGTTTGCCTTGGAGATGAACAGATATCATTCTGTCTTGTTTGAGATTGCATCCAAGTACTGCATTTTGGACTCTTGTTTTGACCATGATGGCTACTCCATTTCTTCTGAGGGTACATCATGCCAAATGCCAGGCCGGATGCAAGTTGGAATCAAGATTGCTGGGAGAAGTATCAGTAACCTTAAATACACAGATGACACGACCCTTATGGCAGAAAGGGAAGAGGAACTAGAAAGCCTCTCGATGAAAGTGAAAGAGGAGATTGAAAAAGCTGACTTAAAATCAGTATTCAAAAAACGAAGATCATGGCATCCGGTCCCATCATGTCATGGCAAATAGATGGGGAAACAATGGAAACAGTGACAGACTTTATTTTTCGGGGCTCCAAAATTACCGCAGATGGTGACTGCAGCCATGAAACTGAAAGATGCTTATTCCTTGGAAAAAAGGCTATGACCAACCTGGACAGCATATTAAAAAGCAGAGATGTTACTTTGCCAACAGAGGTCCATCTAGTCAAAGCTATGGTTTCTCCAGTAGCCATATATGATGTGAGAGTTGGGCTACATGGCTGAGTGCTGAAAAATTGATGCTTTTGATCTGTGGTGTTGGAGAAGACTCTTGAGAGTCCTTTGGACTGCAAGGAGATCAAACCAGTCCATCCTAAAGGAAATCAGTCCTGAATATTCATTGAAAGGACTGATGCTGAAGCTGAAACCCCATTACTTTGGCTACCTGGTGTCAAGAACGGACTTACTGGAAAAGACCCTGATACTCGGAACGATTGAAGGTGGGAGGAGAAGAGGATGACAGAGGATGAGATGGTTGGATGCCATCACTGACTCAATGGACATGAGTTTGAGCAAGCTCCAGGAGTTGGTGATGGACAGAGAAGCCTCACATGCTGCAGAGCATGGGGTTGCTCAGATATGACTGGGCAACTGAACTGAACTGAAGTAAATATTGAAATATAAACATTCAGTTCTTGAAAATGTACAGATTTTTTTCTACCCACTTACTTTTATAAAAAGATGGTGGCTCTTTAAATATACATATCACACACTAATCTTTCAGACTATTTGACTGTAATCATGTTAAATTCAGCTCCTATAATATCTACACTGAATATATGATGAATGATAAAAATGATATAATTGTTGATCTCCTGATAGTGTTTTCTTAAATATTCTATAATTTAATGCTAGTATAGAATGACAAAAATGTTAGTGTGCTTAAAAAGAGGGTAATAGGTTAGTTTTTTACTGGCTATTATAATGAGACTTTGGTTCAATGCATGATACAGGATGCTTGGGGCTGGTGCACTGAGACAACCGGAGGGATGGTATGGGGAAGGTGGAGGGAGGGGGGTTCACGATGGGGAACACATGTATACCTGTGGTGGATTCATGTTGATGTATGGCAAAACCAATACAATATTGTAAAGTAATTAACCTCCAATTAAAATAAATTAATTTATATTAAAAAACCAGTTTATAACTTTAAACAAGTTTTATATATACAACATCATAATTTGACTTTTATGCTCCTGCTGCTGCTAAGCCATTTCAGTTGTGTCCGATTCTGTGCGACCCCATAGACGGCAGCCCACCAGGCTACCCCATCCCTGGGATTCTCCAGGCAAGATCACTGGAGTGGGTTGCCATTTCCTTCTCCAATGCATGAAAGTGAAAAGTGAAAGTGAAGTCGCTCAGTCGTGTCTGACTCTTCGTGACCCCATGGACTGCAGCCCACCAGGCTCCTCCATCCACGGGATTTTCCGGGCAAGAGTACTGGAGTGGGGTGCCATGGCCTTCTCCGTTAACTTCTATATATAGTACTAAAAGTCTAGTTTCCATTTGTCACCATACAATTGACCCTCTTTACCTCTTTTGCCTTCTTCCCTACTTCACCTCTGAAAACCATCGGTGTTTTCTGTATCTGTGTGTTTTTGCTCTTGTTTGTTCATTTGGTTTTTTATATTCCACATTTTGCCAAGTGAAATCATGTAGTATTTGTTTTTCTCTGACATTTCACTTCCCATAGTACCCTTAAAATCCAGCCATGTTGTAGCAAATGGAATATTTCATCCTGGCAGTATTCCATGTGTTTAGGTGTCTCTGTGTGTATTTATGCATGCGTGTGTATACCTTTATCCATTCATCCGTCAGTGGGTACTTAATGTTATTTCTGTATCTTGGCTATTGTAAACAATGCTGAAATCAATATAGGGATGCCTTTTGAATTAGTGTTGTGTTCTTTGGAAGTTGTGAATAGCTGGATCATATGAAAGTTCTATCCTTAATTTTTTGAGGCACTTTCATGTATCCCATAGTGGCACCGCTAATTTAAATTCCCACCATGGATGTACAAGAGTTCTGTTTTCTCCATATCTTCTTCAACACTTGTTATTTCTTGTGTTTTCAACAAAAACAATACTAATAGGTGTGAGATGATAGCTCATTGTGGTTTTGATTTGTATTTTCATGCTGATTAATGATATTGAGTACCTCTTCATGTACTTGTTAGCCATCTATAAGCCATCTATAATTTTCTTTGGAAAATTATCCATTCTACTGCCCATTTTACATCAGATTTTATTTGTTGTTATGTTGCATGGATTCTTTGTTTATTTTAGATGTTAACCCCGTGTTGGATATGATTTGCAAATATATTCTCCCATCCAGAAGGTTGTCTTTTCATTTTGAGTTTCCTTTGCTGTGTAAATTTTTAGTTTGATATAATTTCATTTGTTTATTTTGCTTTAGTTTCTCTTGCTTGAAAAGACAGATCCAAAAAGATATTGCTAAAACATGTCAAAGCACACTGCCTGTTTAATTGGAATTTTATGGTTTCAAACCTTACATACAAGTCTTTAATTCATTTCTAATTAATTTTTGTGCATAATGTGATTCAGTGGTGTGGTTTCATTTTTGCATGTGGTTATTCAGTTTTCCCAGTGCCATTTATTTAGGGAGACTTTCATTCTCCAATATGTCATTCTTGACTCTCTTGCTGTAAATTAGTTGTCCATATGTGTGAGTTTATTTCTGGACTCTCAATTCTGTTCTATTGATCTGTGTCTATTTTTCTGCCAGAACTATGGTATTTTGATTACTATAGCTTTGTACTATATTTCAAAATCAGAGATTGTGATACCTCCAGCATTTTTTGCTCCAGATTGTTTTGGGTCTTTTGTGGTTTCATATAAATTTTAGTATTTTTGTTCTATTTCTGTGAAAAATGTTGTTGGGATTTTGGCATTAAATCTGTAGATTGCTTTAGGTAATGTGGATATTTTAAAAATATTAATTCTTCCAATATATGAATGCAACATATCTTTTCATTTCTTTGTGTCTTTAATTTCTTACAGCAGTGTCTATTGGTTTTTAGTGTGCATGCTTTCCACCTCCATTGTTAGATTTATTTCTAGGTATTATTTTTGCTTACAATTGTAAATAGGATTGTTTTTGTTAATTTCTCTTTCTTATAGCTCATCATTAATGTATAGAAACAATACATTTTTACATATTTTGTATCCTTCAAATTAATATATTCATTCTAATTATTTTTTTGAGACTTTAGAGTTTTCTCTATATAAAATCATGTTGTCTGCAAGAATTGATATTTTTTTCTTCTTTTAAAATTTGGATGCTTTTTCTTTTCTTGCCTAATTTCTCTGGCTAGGATTTCTAATATTATGCTGAATAAGAGTGGTGAGAGTGGGCGTCCTTGTTTTGTTCCTCGTTTTTGAGGGATAGCTTTTTATTTTTCACCATTGAGTATGATGCTAGCTGTGGGTTTTTAAAACTATGGTCTTTTTTATGTTCACGTATGTTCCTTCTCTTTCCGTTTTATTGAGAGTTTTTATCATAAATGGATGCTGAAAATTGTCAAATGCTTTGTCTGTATCTATGAGATTATGTAATTTTTATCCTTCACTTTGTTAATGTGGTGTATCACATTGATTTATGGACACTGAGTCATCTTTACATCCTTGGAATAAATCCCATTTGATCTCTGTGTATAATCCTTTTAATGTATTATTGAATTTAGTTTGCTGATATTTTGCTGAGGATTTTTGCATTTATGTTCATCAGAGATATTAACCTATAATTCCTTTTTTGTCTCTGTTTTGTCCTTATCTGGTTTTGGTATCAAGGCAATATTGGTATTATAAAATGAGTTTAGGAGCATTCCCTCAATTTCAATTTTTGGGAAGAGTTTGAGAAGAATAGGTATTAAATCTTTGAATATTTGTTTAGAAACTTATCAGTGAAGCTGTCTGATCCTGGATTGTTGCTTCTTTGGCAGATTTTTGATTAATGTTTGGATCTCCTTACTAGTGATCAGTCTTTTCAGATTTTCTCTTTATGGTTCAGTCTTAGAAGATTATATGATTCTAAGAATTTATCTATTTCTTATAGATTGTCCAGTTGGTTGGTGTATAGCTGTTAATTATAGTCTCTTATAATCTTTTACATTTCTGTGATATCTCGTTTTTTTGTTTTGGTTTTTTTTTTTTTTTTTTTTTGAGAGATCACTCTGTTTTTCTTAGTCTAGTTAAGAGTTTTTCAACTTTGTTAAAATTTTCAAAGAACCGGCTCTTAGTTTAACTTTTCTTTTCTATTGTCTTAGGCTTTTTCATTTATTTTTGCTCTGATTTTTATTATTTCCTTCCTTCTTTCTAACTTTGGGCTTTCTTCTTTTTTCCTTTAGCTGCAAACTTAGGTTGAGATTTTTCTCATTTCTTGAGGTAGGCCTGCGTAGCTATAAACTTTACTCTTGGTACCACTTTTGCTGTATCCTGTAGGTTTTAGATGTCATATTTTCATTTTCTTTTATCTTCAGATATTTTTGGATTTCTCCTTTGATTGCATCATTCACTCAATAATTGTCCAGTAACATGTTATTAGTCTTCACATGTTTATATTTTTCCAGGTTTCCTCTTCTAGTTGGTTTCTAGTTTTATACCACTGTGATTTAAAAAGATGCTTGATATAATTTGTCTTCAATTTGAGACTTGTTTTGTGTCCTAAAATATAGTCTTTGCTTGAGAATGTTCCATGTGCACTTGAGGAATGTGTGTAGGTTTTTATTTTGTTACTATCACAGGCTTTGTATAAAATATCTCATAGGTAAAATAGTCCTTTTCCTGCTGATAATATCTTTTCTTCAATTGTCTATATAGGTTCTGTTCTTTTCCCTTTCCTCTTTTTATGTTTTTGTTATCACATTGTCTGCTTTTATGTTATGAGTTTGTTACTAAGGGGAAGTAATTATAATTATTCATAATGCTTTCCCCTTCCCCATTTAAATTATAATTGTTTAACAGTCTTTTCTGATATGAAGTTGGAAATTTCTGTTCACTTATCACCCTAGTCAAAGTTTTGTGTACTTTTGTCTTTTCATTTCATGTAGAAGAGCTCCTTTCAACATTTCTTGTAAGGCAGGTCTAGTAATGGCAGTCTCCTTCAGCTTTGGTTTTCTGATTTGTATCTAATAGATAACTTTGCTGTGTATTCTTGTTTGACAATTTTTAATCTTTCAATATTATGAGTATGTCATTCTCTCCTGACCTATAGAGTTTCTGCCAAGAAATCTGTTGATAGCCTAGTGGGGATGACTTTGTAAGTTACTGTCTTTCCCCCCTACCCTGCCCCCAGCCGACTGCCTTTAAAATTCTTTATTACTGAATTTTGACTGTTTTAATATTATGTGTCTTAGAGATGGTCTTTTTGCTTTGGGATTATTAGGTGTTCTATTAGCCTTGTGGACTTGACTATCTAGTTCTTCCCTTGGTTTGAGAAGTTCTCAGCTATTATTTCTTTAAATAAGCTCTGTTTCCTTCTCCCTCTCTTCTCCTTCTGGGGTACTTATTTTCCTTATGTTGTCTTATTTAATGGGTTATATAGTTCTCACATAAATTCTTTTCTTTAAAAAAAACATATTTCTCATTTTCTTCTTCAAATTTTCTAGCTTTCTATATTTTGAACTTGCTAATTCTCTATACCATGTATATGGTTTACTCTACTTCCAAGCTTTCTAATGAATCCTTCATTTATTGAGTTCTTAAGCTCCAGAATTTTATTTTGGTACTTTTTTAGTACTTCAGTCTTTTTGGTAAAGTATTAGTTTATCCATTAATTTTATTCTTGAGCTCATTGAACTGTCTTTGTGAGTTTTCTTGTAGCTCATTGAGTTTCTTCATGACAGCTATTTTGAATTCTCTGTCAGCTATATCACAATTGTCTATGACTTTAAGTTTGATTTCTAGAGAACTGTCATTTTCTCTTTGTGATACTATATTACCATAGCTTTTCATGGTACTTGATGAGTTGTTCCTCAGCTAGCACATTAGAAGTAGTGAAAACATTTCTCATTTAGCTAAAACTTTACTTTGGTCCTCATAATTCAACAGATTGGTAATTAGAAGACTTTATCAGCATTGCAGCAGAAGTTTTTGATTTCTCTTGTCTGAGCTGCCTCTGGCTGTATTTAAGAAGTGGCTCTTTGCACCCTGCAGTGCCTCTGCCAGAGGTCTTGCCATTGCCTCCAGTGCCTCCAGAGTTGCTGATGCTTGGCTGCTTGCCAGGATTGCTGGTGTCACCACCTGGGGCACTGGGATGGTTTTGCCTATGCTGGTTTGGGGGTGTCACCTGGATTTTGAGCACTGTCATTACAGCAACAAGGAGAGAGAATTTCGAGGAGGGTTCTGGTGGCTGTGGTTTTCACTGTAGTTGAGAGACCAGGATCGTGGGTGTTGCCTCCTCTAGGTGTTCCAATTGACCCACTTTTAGACATATAGATGTGTGAATCTCTCTAGTAACCTGGTGTGTTGGGCAGAGGAATCTTTTAATTCTGCCTGTTTAACCAGGTGTGGATTGAAGGGGAATGACAGTGGGAATATATTTCCTAAGTGGCCCTCATGTTAAAGAACCCTCCTGCCAATGAAGGAGACTTAGGAAACATGGATTTGATCCCTGGATGGGGAAGATCCCCTGGAGGAATAAATGGCTACCCACTCCAGTATTCTTGCTTGGAGAATTTCATGGACAGAAGAACCCAGCAGGCTATGGTCCATAGGGCTGCTAAAAGTCGGGCACAACTGAAGTGATACAGTATGCACGTGTTGTGCTGACATCACTTCCATAATGAAACTTTCAAAGAGTGACTTCCAATTTATATGTTGCTCACTATATGCTTTGCAGCTACTAAAAAGCAGAAGGCATTGGGAAAGGACACCAAAACTACAAAAATGAGCTAAGATGAAACCAGTTACTAAATGCAACCAAAAAGAAAATATACAAACAACAGTTTCATACAAAAGCATTCCCAGAGATTATACTGTCCAGCTGTTTCTAAAGGGAAAGCTGATAGGGTACACAGAAAGAATGCAACTCGTTATTGCTAAGTTTTCTTCGGCTGGTTTTACTTTTTTTTCTGATTTATGTCTATTTTCTTATTTTAAAATAAGATGGATTTCCCATTATAAAGGAACATTGACATATATACTCTATCCAGTATAAAACAGATAACTAGTAGGAAGCTGCATTTAACAGCTTGGTGTCTTGTGACGACCTGGAGGTGTGGGATGGGAGCAGGGAGGGATGCTGAATAGGAAGGGTATATGTATATATACCAGTCATGTCCATCTCTTTGTGACCCTATGGACTGTAGCCCACCAGAATCCTCTGTCTACGGTATTCTGCAGGCAAGAATACTGGAGTATGTTGTCATGTCCTCCTCCAGAGGATCTTCCTGACTCAGGGATCAAACCTGCAACTCCTATAGCAACTTCATTGCAGGCAGATTCTTTACTGCTGAGCCGCTGGGGAAGCCTATGTATATGTAATTATGACTCATTCACATTGTTGTATGGCAGAAACCAGCATGCTGTAAAGCAATTATCCTCTGACTTAATTTTTTTTGTAAAGAGTGTATACTGACTTTACTGCATTTAGAAAACTTGGAAGGCTTTAAAGGAAACTATGAAATTCTGGCTTTAAAGGAAACTATCAAAGTCTGTGTCATCTTACCTTGTTAGTTTTTGCTTTGTTAAAAAAAATTCAAAATCTAATGGCTTAAAAAAAATCTCCAATTTGTTTAACTCATAATTCTGTGGGGTATCTGGCTGGCTTTCTGTTCTGGGCTGAAGTGATCAGCTGGACGTTTGGGTGATGATGGCTGATCTTGGGTAACCTCAGTCATGACTGGCAGTTGACTGGCTGGTTGGTTTAGCAGGTCTTAGCTGGAATCACTTGTTTCTGCTTCCTGTGGCCTCCCACTTTCCTGTAGGTTACTCCAGGCTTCTTAACATTGTGATCTCAGTGTTCCAGAAAGTAGCAAGAGGGCAAAGTCCCACTTGTAAGCACTTGCTGAGCACCTCTGCTTGCTTCACATTGAAAGTGAACGTGTTAGTCGTTCAGTCATATCTGACTCTGCGATCCTATGGACTGTAGCCCACCAGACTCTGTCAATAGAATTCTCTAGGCAAGAATACTGGAGTGAGTTGCCAGTTCCTTCTCCAGGGGCTCTTCCCTACCCAGGGATCAAACCCACATTTCCCACATTGCAGGCAGATTCTTTACGGTCTGAGCCACCACATTAGCCAATGCCTAATTGGTTAAAGCAAGCCTTGTGGCCAGGCTGGTAGTCAGAGGAGATGATACTACTGAAGAGCTGTCATTGGAAAGACACTTATTATGGCCAATTTTACAAATAGCATAAAAAGACATTTGTTACAATTTATATTCAGCATTAGCTTTGCAGTTTCCACTTAGATAAGTTTTTTCTATTAAAATTTTTTCAGAAATATTCTTAATGACTGAATAATATTAAAATATGTGGTTGCACTATAATTTATCTACTTCTCTAATAAATATTCTAGATGGCTTTTAATATTTCTCTCTTCTAAAAAACACACATAATCTTTGATTTTGGTGCATATTACTGGATTGACATACAAATAATCTTGAAGTTCTAAATAAAGATTGCCAAATTACTCATCAGGAAAACTGAAGCAATGTTATTGTCAGTAGCACTGTTTGATAATATCAAATTTACTGCAGTTTATGGATCCAGGTTCATATACAATTTGGAAATCTTTGTCAGTTTGGTAGGAAAGAAGTATATAGACAAATTTATAATTTTTATTAAGTCTCAAACATTAACCATTATGGGGCTTTCCTCATAGCTCAGTTGGTAAAGAATCTGCTTGCAATGCAGGAGACCCAGGTTTGATCCCTGGGTTGGGAAGATACTCTAGAAAAGGAAATGGCAATCTACTTCAGTATGCATGCTTGGAGAATCCCATGGACAGAGGAGCTTGGCAGGTTACAGTCCTTGGGGTTTCAAGAGCTGGATGACTTAGTGACGAAACCACCACCATTAAACATTAAAGAAGTAAGATAACATTTTCTCTTGTAAGCCATTAGTTATTTTGCAGAAAAATTTAAATTGAAATAAAATTTTATATATTCATAAAAGATAAACTTGGGATAGATGATGTTTTAAATATGGCTTTATTTTTATAATAGGAAAGCCACATATGTTGCCTTTAGTCTTTTCATCCTATAATAGTAAGTGCAACTGTCAGAACTTTTAGAATGTTTTATGCTCAAATAATGTATTTTTAAAAAATAGAGATTGAAATTATATTTTAATATAGTAACATAAAATCTGAAATTTTAAAAATTTGTTTTAGTGATCAGCTAGAAGGAAAAGTCTAACCAGTCCATCCTATTGGAGACCAGTCCTGGGTGTTCATTGGTGCTGAGGCTGAAACTCCAATACTTGGGCCACCTGATAGGAAGAGCTGACTCATTGGAAAAGACCCTGATGCTGTGAGGGATTGGGGGCAGGAGAAGAAGGGGACGACAGAGGATGAGATGGCTGGATGTCATCATTGACTCGATGGATGTGAGTCTGAGTGAACTCTGGGAGTTGGTGATGGACAGGGAGGCCTGGCGTGCTGCAATTCATGCGGTCGCAAAGAGTCGGACATGACTTAGCGACTGAACTGAACTGAACTGAGGAGGAAAAGTCACTTTAGGTGTGCATTAAAAATACCAGTTCAGTTCAGTTCAGTCACTCAGTTGTGTCCGACTCTTTGCAACCCCATGAAGTGCAGCACGCCAGGCCTCCCTGTCCATCACCAACTCCTGGAGTTCACTCATCAAAATACCAACTTTTCAGCAAATCCTTAGCAGAACATCAGAGTGACACAAAATGTACATTCATTTTGTGTGTTGCGGGAAGAATAAGCAGTGCATGTAGAATTAACTTAACACTGCAAATCCTAGAATTTTAACTTTAATTGATTTTGTTACTTCATTGTGACTAAATTTTAATAGAAGTATTGGATGTCATAGAATGTCATAAAACAACTCCCCTACACTGGATTCATATATTTTCAATCATAGGTTAGGTAATTAAAAATTCAAGGTTAATCTAGACAATCTGTGCAATGTGTGAGTTTGGCATGTTGTCAAGACCTTAACTTTTGCACTTCCTGACTTTTAAATAATTCCATGAAGTAGCTTTTCAAATGTTTTTGAAGTAGTAATTGAGAAGATGTCTTGAGGACAGGCATATAATAAAAGGAGAACACAGAAGAGAAGCCACTAGAAGTACTACTGGATATGCTTAGGGTTGGGGCTGATGATGCAGGGGAAGCAATTTAAACTCAAGTGACTTTGCCCGATTTTTAGACCTAAAGAAAACCTGGAGAGATGCTTACTTCTCATTAGCAGTTGGCAATTTTATAACACATGACTCTCAATGGAAAAGAGGAAGAAAGAAGATTTTGTACTGAATACAGGAGAGAAAGTAATTTCTTCAAGCTGTTGAAATACACTGATTGTGACTCTTGTGGTGAGAAAGAGGATGTACACTCTAGAAAATAAACCACTTGTGAGAATTTAGCAAGGAAACAAACAAACAAACAAAAAACAATGGCAAAAAACTTGCCTCCTATGTCAAATATTTCTGCTATGGTCTCATAAATGAAAACTAAAAGTACTTCAGCCTTAGGATACATATGGCTTTATAGTGTATATTATATTTTCATTCCATGATGTCTTTCACTTACTCAAAATTGTTTGCAAACATTTAATTCATGTGGTATAATTCAGAACATATGCCACTGGAGATCATATGCTTTTCCCCTCTTCTGTTCTAAATATAAATGTTACAGGTATTGCATTTTCTGGATATAATAATGTCATATTATTTCAGTTTTTACTTTGAGGAGCAAAGGATGTTTAAGAAATGAATGTCATATTTGGAGAAGGAGAATTCAAATGAACTCTTTGGTCATACAATAGTGAAATTATGATCACTGAATTCTGAATATGTTCCTGTTAATAACATGATATAGTTCCTTTAAATTATATTTTTAACTTAAGTTTGTGTGTGTGCTAAATTGCTTCAATCATGTCCAACTCTTTGTGACCCTAGCCTGCTAGGCTCCTCTGTACATGGAATTCTCCAAGCAAGAACACTAGTGGGTTGCCATGCCTTCCTCCAGGAGACCTTCCTGACCCAGGGATTGAAGGTCAATCCCTTCCTGACCCCAACTCTCGCATCTCTTACATTTCCTACATTTGCAGGTGGATTCTTTACCAAGTAGCAAGTAACTCACTCCTCACCCAAAAAAAAAAAAAAAGGGAAATGAAATATATTCTCAATGTAGATACATTTTTTGAATGTTTTTCATTCCTATTTCTATCTTATTTGTGTAATGGTACTGAAAAATGTATGTAGTAATTATGCTCTGAAGAGTGAGAATATCCTTTCAAGAAAACTAAGATAAAATTGGTGCCTGAGTAACCTTGAAAACAAACACACAACTAAGGTCTAGAAAATATTAAAAGTTATTATGTGGACTTTGTTAAACTCTTAAAACTTTATAGTTGGCTTGGTGTAAACTTTGGTAATATTATTGTCCCTCCCTCCTCCCCACCCCCAGCTTCATGATCACTTAATGAAAAAAATTTGACTTGATTGTTTCAGTTCAGTCCAGTCACTCAGTTGTGTCTGACTCTTTGCGATCCCATGAATTGCAGCACGCCAGTCCTCCCTGTCCATCACCAACTCCCGGAGTTCACTCAAACTCATGTCCACTGAGTCGGTGATGCCATCCAGCCATCTCATCCTCTGTTGTCCCTTTCTCCTCCTGCCCCCAATCCCTCCCAGCATCAGAGTCCTTTCCAATGAGTCAACTCTTCACATGAGATGGCCAAAGTACTGGAGTTTCAGCTTTAGCATCAGTCCTTCCAAAGAACACCCAGGACTGATCTCCTTTAGAATGGACTGGTTGGGTCTCCTTGCAGTCCAAGGGACTCTCAAGAGTCTTATTCCTAACACCATACACAAAAATAAACTCAACATGGATTAAAGATCTAAACATAAGATCAGAAACTATAATATTCCTAGAGGAGAACATAGGCAAAACACTCTCCGACAAAAATTGCAGCAGAATCCTCTATGACCCACCTCCTAGAATACTGGAAATAAAAGCAAAAATAAACAAATGGAACCTAATTAAAATTAAAAGCTTCTGCACAACAAAGGAAACTATAAGCAAGGTGAAAAGACAGCCTTCGGAATGGGAGAAAATAATAGCAAAAGAAGCAACTGACAAACAACTAATCTCAAAAATATACAAGCAACTCTTGCAGCTCAATTCCAGAAGAATAAACGACCCAATCAAAAAACGGGCCAAAGAACTGAACAGACATTTCTCCAAAGAAGACATACAGATGGCTAACAAACACATGAAAAGATGCTCAACATCATTCATTATCAGAGAAATGCAAATCAAAACCACAATGTGGTACCATTTCACACCAGTAAGAATGGCTGTGATCCAAAAGTCTACAAGCAATAAATGCTGGAGAGGGTGTGGAGAAAAGGGAGCCCTATCACACTGTTGGTGGGAATGCAAACTAGTACAGCCACTATGGAGAACAGTGTGGAGATTCCTTAAAAACTGGAAATAGAACTGCCTTATGACCCAGCAATCCCACTTCTGGGCATACACACCGAGGAAACCAGAATTGAAAGGGACACATGTACCCCAATGTTCATCACAACACTGTTTATAATAGCCAGAACATGGAAGCAACCTAGATGTCCATCAGCAGATGAATGGATAAGAAAGCTGTGGTACATATACACAATGCAGTATTACTCAGCCATTAAAAAGAATACATTTGAATCAGCTCTGATGAGGTGGATGAAACTGGAGCTGATTATACAAAGTGAAGTAAGCCAGAAAGAAAAACACCTACAGTATACTAATGCATATATATGGAATTTAGAAAGATGGCAAGATAACCCTGTATGCGAGACAGGAAAAGAGACACAGATGTATAGAACAGTCTTTTGGACTCTGTGGGAGAGGGAGAGGGTGGGATGAGTTTGGAGAATGGCATTGAAACATGTATAATATCATATAAGAAACGAATTGCCAATCTAGGTTTGATGCAGGATACAGGATGCTTGGGGCTGGTGCACTGGGATGACCCAGAGAGATGGTATGGGGAGGGAGGTGGGAGGGGGATTCAGGATTGGGAACACGTGTACACCTGTGGCGGATTCATGTTGATGTATGGCAAAACCAATACAATATTGTAAATTAAAATAAATTAATAAAATCCTAAAAAAAAAAGAGAGAGAGAGTCTTCTCCAACACCACAGTTCAAAAGCATCAATTCTTCGGCGCTCAGCTTTCTTCACAGTCCAACTCTCACATCCATACATGACCACTGCAAAAACCATAGCCTTGACTAGACGGACCTCTGTGGACAAAGTAATGTCTCCACTTTTTAATATGCTATCTAGGTTGGTCATAACTTTCCTTTGAAGGAGTAAGTGTCTTTTAATTTCATGGCTGCAATCACCATCTGTGGTGATTTTGGAGCCCCCAAAGATAAAGTCTGACACTGTTTCCACGGTGAGCTTTAGGCCAACACTTTCACTCTCCTCTTTCACTTTCATCAAGAGGCTTTTTAGTTCCTCTTCACTTTCTGCCATAAGGGTGGTATCATCTGCATATCTGAGGTTATTGATATTTCTCCCAGAAATCTTGATTCCAGCTTGTGCTTCATCCAGCCCAGCCTTTCTCATGATGTACTCTGCATATAAGTTAAATAAGCAGGGTGACAATATACAGCCTTGATGGACTCCTTTTCCTATTTGGAACCAGTCCAGTTCTAACTGTTGCTTCCTGACCTGCATATAGGTTTCTCACGAGGCAGGTCAGGTGGTCTGGTATTCCCATCTATTCAGAATTTTCCACAATCAGATATGTTTAAATTCTACTACATTTAAGAGTAACCTCAAAATGACTTGATTAAGATAGAGAATTAGTTCTCTCTTAAGTAAGAGCTGAGGATAGCTTAGAATTAGCATGGCAATCTATCAGGGACTAAAGTCTCCTATTATCTTTCTGTCCATCTTATTTAACATGTGGATTGCATTCCTGAGGTTGTTATAGGTTTAAGGTGACTGCTGGAAATCCATTTTTCACATGAGCATCCTAGGTAGCCAAAAGGAAGAAAGGCGGCCAGGCAAAAGTGGAGTGTACCAGTTGTCAGTTGTCCTTTAAAGATGCTTCCCTAGAAAACCAAGGTAGAACTTTTACTCACATCTCATGGGACAGAACTTAGTCACAAAGTCATTCTTCATTGTGACTGAGGCTTGTAATATTACCATTTGGAACATACTTCATTTCTGTTACTAATGAAAAAGAACAGGATAGGTATTAGATAGGCAATTAGACATCATTGCCTTATATATCTGTTTTAAACTCTTAGAAGAGAACTTTTAGGTACAAACATATGACACACATTTTATTCTCTATATATTTGTTTTCTGGCAAATTGCAATAATTATGCTAACAACACCAGCTTGAGAACCTGCCTCTTTGTCTACCTATTCTATGCAAAACTTTCTTTTCCTAATTTCTATCATTTAATAGACATTGCTTACATGTGCTCAGGGGAGGACTATTCAGGAGATCCTGGAAGCAAAGAAATGAAGGAGTTTGAGAATCTAGAATCTTTCCAATGTGAAATATGACTTAACTGGTGAAATGGAATATATACCAGAAAAGAAAAGTGAGTAATGAGTACATATACCATGAGAAAAAAGAGTAGGTGATGTCAGTAGTACAGAAAAGCAAGGGAAGTGCTTCTGTGAATACCACAGAAGAATCCTTGAAGATGAAAAAGGAGAATTTTAAAGAAATATAAATTGAGGTGGAGGAACAGGCATTTTGAATTATAGTTACACATGATATATTTTTATTTAAGTCTATAACATATACAGCTACCAGAATCATCAGCTTCAAACAATACTTCTATCTAAACCTGTTGAGATTCTCTATTACCTATTGAGTTTCATCTATACATAATAATATTCAAAAATTTCCAACAAATATCTCCTCTGCATTTGAACTATATCATTATTCTCCAGCATATACTCCTGGACTTAAGATAATAAGTCTTTCAGCATGTGTTGTTACTTCAAGGTACATATTCTGTGTTTCTAAAACTGCCAAGTATATAAATGCTCTATATAAAGGGTTAGTCAATCAGTCATATCCAGCTCTTTGCAACTCCATGGACTGTAGCCCACCAAGCTCCTTTGTCCATGGAATTCTCCAGGCCAGAATACTGGAGTTGGTAGCCATTCCCTTCTCCAGGAGATCTTCCTGGCCCAGGGATTGAAGCCCAGTCTCCTGCATGGCAGATTCTTTATTGGCTGAGACACCAGGGAAGGCCCTATATAATGATTTACTTTTTTTCTTTTCAAACAAAAGCGCTTATGTGAGTCTTTGAAATATGTTCCCTCTAGAACTCCCTGCCATGCAGCAATGACAATGCAAATCTATCTCTCCTTTGACCCTTACCCATTCAGAGGAAGTTTTGTAGAACTCATGAAGGTCACAAGGTCACAGGCTTAATTTAAACCCCTTTATCTACAATTCAAATCTCTTATTGTCTATCAAACTTTTGCCAGATGTTAAAACAACTCTCAACAGCCCTCTGTTACTCCAAGCAGGAGTTAACTAGTCCTTGTGCTAATCTTCTTCTAATTACTATTAACCTATTTGCAAAGAAATCTTGAAACACAATAACACAAGAAATAGACATTCTGTTTAGGTAACATGGAATGATTCAAGTGCAGAATAACATTTATCCTTTGTTTTACTTGACAGACTCTCTATTTAGTTCTTGGTTCATGTTGCTTGCATTTTTTTAAGGAAGTAGGTATTATTCTGTTTCCATTTTACCATATTTCTTTTCCCACATTATCTGGCTGAGCTTTCAGTTTCTCTGAATTGTTTCACTTGACATATTCTGCATCTAACAATCTCTGAGAATATTCCACCTCTAGTGCATGGCCTCCCAACTAGACTTCTTGTTTCCCTTACAGCTTGGTATAGCTGACTAGGTTCTAGTCCATGGAATATGATTAGAAGTAAGGTTCTCCCTGGGGGCTCAGCTGGTAAAGAATCCACCTGCAATGTGGGAGACCTGGGTTCGATCCCTGGGTTCGGAAGATCCCCTAGAGAAGGGAACAACTAGCCACTCCAGTATTCTGGCCTGGAGAATTCCATGGACTGTAGAATCCATGGGGTTGCAATGAATCAAATACAACTGAGTGACTTTATACACTCTTTTAAAAGAAAGCAATTGCCAGCACCTCTTTTTTTTTTTTTTTTCTTTCTGATAGCTGGGAAATGAAGAGAACTAGAGTACTGAACAAAGAGTTGGAAGGTTGGTTTTGAGGATACAACTCATCCTGCTAGTCCTGAATCGTCTGTCTCTGAATTATTACCTGAGAAACAGACTTGATCTTCTTTAGGTTACTTGCTTTTTGGGGGGTGTAGAAGGAAGAAAAGGGAAGTGAGTCTCTTTGTCATAGCAGCATTACCATATGCTAACTAATACACTGGTTTAAGTTCTAGTCGATCTGATTTCTCTTGGGCAAGTTACTTAATCCCTGAATTTGTTCAATTATAAGAATAACATGTCTTTAAGGGTTGTTGTGGGAAGCAATTGACATAATACATGAAGTTAAATAATTTTGAAAGAAGGAATTTAAACTCATGGAATAAGATAACACATGCTAGATCTTTCTGGTTTACAAGAGCTGGATTTTTGAGTACTGAACCACAAATACACCACTGTTTTCTGAGTAAATGCTAAATAGACTTAGAAACATATAGAACTCACTATTTGGTGCCATAACAATGTTTAGAAAGCATGATTAATATAAGTTGTTTGAAAACATCAGAAAAAAATGTCTGGGTCGCCTAAATTTCGAAATGAGACTTAGACATAAGGCTGCATCTTGGCAGTTTAGAGACTTGATTTCTGTATTTGATTAAGGGATGAATTTATCTTTTGTTGTCTTGATTCTCTCTTTAAAGTAGATCTCATAATATTTGTAGCTCAATGAATAGCAAGCTGATAATTATGAGGAACTTTAACTATACAAAGTTTTATCTACATCTCAAAAATTAGAACATGTGTAAACTATCTAAAGATATTTTCTGTCCTCAAGACAGTCACATTATAAACAGCCTCATTGTTTAAGGGAAACTTATAGGGGTAAATCATCTTATATCTTAAGTTTTTTTTTTTTTTTTTACCTCAAAGGCCCACCTCCATCTCCTTGTATATTGGAAGACAGTTTTTCATTTAGTAGCATTTTTACTTGAGTGATCTCTTTTACTCAATTTTCTTCATTCCCAGTGATTTTATTAACACTGTGGTGGTGGTGGTGGTTTAGTCGCTAAGTCCTGTCAGACTCTTGCAACTCCATGGACTGTAGCCTACCAGGCTCCACTGTCCATGGAATTTTCCAGGCAAGAATACTGGAGTGGGTTGCCATTTCCTTCTCCAGGGGATCTTCTGGATCCGGGAATCGAACCTGGGTCTTGTGCACCACGCGCAGATTCCTGCATTGCAGGCGGATTTTTTACCGACTGAGCTACATGGCTCTCCTACATAGCTTATTAACACTACCAATTATGAAATATATTTTTTTCCTGCTTGGGTTTGTATAATCATTTTCATTATGCAAAGACATTGTTCATGAAACAGAAAATAAGGAATTTGGTTAATCACATGAAATTATTTTCCTTTTATATTCAAATCCTTTCCCCCTGTCTCTACCCCAATTATGCAATCTTAGTTTTCTATATTTCTAATTTCTATATTTAGAAGTACAAACTTCTAAAATGATTTTTAAATGTGTTTTTTTTTTTTGAAATGTGGTGTTACCAAAGGGTAACAAGTGTTACCAAGAGAGAATATTTGAGTCAATTAATACACACACATATACAGCACACTAGAAACATCACATAATCATATACCAAATCATCTATAAAATTTTTAACATTTTGGTGAATAATAATGCATATATGACACTGTGTCTACTGAAGAATGGAATAAAATTTGTATTGCCATCTCTGTGCATATGTTTGAAAATTTTATAAACGTGCAATTTACTAGAGAAATTTTAACCTTGGTTCTTTACTTTTCTTTCAGACTTTTCTATCCTTATGGGTTAAATTGGGCTTCCCTGGTGGCTCAGATGGTAAAGAATCCCCTGCAGTGTTGGAGACCTGGGTTCAATCCCTGGGTTGGGAAAATCCCCTGGTGAAGGAAATGGCAACCCACTTCAGTATTCTTGCCTGGAGAATTCCATGGACAGAGGAGATTTGCGGGTTACAGTCAGTCCACTGGGTTGCACTTGTGTCTCCTTAAATTCATATTTGAAGTCCTAACCTCCAGTACCTCAGAGAGTGACCTTATTTGGAGACAGGATCTTTACAGTGGTAATTCCAGTTTAAATGAGGTCATGAGAGTTGGCCCTAATCCAATATGACTGGCATTCTTAGAGACAGGTGAAGTTTGGACACAGACATTCAGAAAGATAATTGAAGAGACATAAGGAGAAGATGGGGCTTCCCTGGTAGCTCAGTTGGTAAATAACCTACCTGCAAGGCAGGAGATCCTGGTTCAATTCCTGGGTCAGGAAGATTCCCTGGAGAATGGACAAGGCCAACCAGTCCCATATTCTTGGGCTTCCCTAGTGGCTCAGATGGTAAAGAATTCACCTGCAATGCTGGAGACCTGGGTTCAATCTCTGGATTGGGAAGATCCTCTGGAGGAGGGCATGGCTACTCACTCCAGTATTCTTGTCTGGAAAATCCTCATGGACAGAGGAGCCTGGTGGGTTATATTCCTCGGGTGACAAAGAGTTGGACATGTGTGAGTGACTAAGCACAGCACAAGAAGTTGACCATCTATAGGTCAAGGAGAAAGGCCTGGAATGTTACCTTTTCTCATAGCTCTTAGAAAGGACTAACCTTGTGACACCTTGATTTTATACTTCTTGCCTCCAGAACTGTGAAAGAATACATTTCTGGTGTTTAAGTCACCCAGTCTGGTACTTTGTTACTGAAGTCCTGGCAAAGTAATATGAATGTTCACAGAAGTCTATTTTATAAAGAAACATACATAAAATATTGCAGTCCATGACATCACTTTTCATTTAGTTGGTCAAGAAAAACCTGGGAACATTCTTGTTTTGTTTTGTTTTTTAATTCCTATTCAAACTATTACCAACTATCACCAAATATTTCTTGTCTGCCATTACTTCTCTTCATTACTACTACTGTTAGGAAATCTAAGCCACTATAATATGTTATCTGGAATATTGAAATAGTCTTCTAAATGATCTATTTGCTCCTATTCTTATCTACAATCCATTCTTTGTTTACAGTTATATTTAGAACATGTAGGTCATTTCATGTTTCTTCTCTACCTGAAAATCTTCTGTGGCTCATACTGAAATCTAGACTTCTGACCTGATTCTCCAGTCCCTGAATGGATGGTCTATGTCCTGTGTTCCTTTAAAAACACAATTTAAGGGACTTCTGCTTTGGGCCTAAGGGAGTACCTGACAATACCTTTTTATCTATGACTAGAAAACGAGACAGAATCTTTAACTATTTTTAAGATATTGGGCAATATGGAGTGAAGGACTGAAGTCTCTGAGAATGGAAACAAAGGGGCTGAGCACTATGATCACTGGATTTTTTGTCTGGAGGGTCTTCCTGGGAATGGATCTCAAACAGAACCTAGTACTCTCACTGAGAGAGATCAGAATGCCAGATCAGAAAGGCATTCAGAACTTGCAGAGTAGGGTACTGGGAATAAAATAGCTTGCTAAGAGGAAGCTCCAGAATTGTGTCAGGCAATCTATTGAGTCTTTGGCTGAGTACCTAGCTGTGCATGTACAGAGTGAGACCCTACAAAGCCAGGCAAAAGCCACCTATGTGGAGGAAAGAACCATGAAGGAATAGTAAAACAAAACAAAACAAAACACCAATTTATGGAGCTCAGACAAGGCTGAATGATCAAGTTCAGACTAGACTTTACTCTGACCAAAAAGTCATCATTAATAACTCTCAGCATTTAGTAGCATCTGCCAAAACACCATACATAAAGAGTAAAGCTAACATAGCTCTAAAGTAAAATCTATACTTGACTTCACTAAGAAAGTTCAAGTGCAACCTTGAAAGTATCAGATTGATATGCAAGTAAATTAATAGCCTCTTGGTGAAGAGGAAAAGTTAAAATTTTACATAACCTCCTTCTCCTTCTGCCTCTGTAACTCAGCTTGCCCCTTGCAAAGTCTAGATCACATAGGTCATGTAGTCTCAGAAACTGGGGACTTGCAATACTAGGAACTGGAGTTTATCTCACTCACCCTTGTCCTACTCTTTGCAATCACCTGGCCTCTGCAAACTTGCTTAATTATGCCTGTCTGTGTAAAGGTCAGGCATCCCCCCCTACCCCATCCTGACCGCTGTTCCTGCACTCGCAAAATCCCTTCGTTTAAACCAGCCTGTTAATAGCTAGTGTTGCCCGCTACAGTCTATCTATAAAAACTCTGTAATCCCTTTGTTTGAGGCTCAGAGCTTGGAGTGTTAACTCCTCTGGGCCCGCTGGCGTAATAAAGCTGAGTTCTCCAACTTTCTGAGTGTGGTGCTTGGTTTCTCAAGTAATGGTTTCTGCAACATTTCAACAAAATTCAGTACTTTATTAAGGAATACAAAATGTCCAGACAGTCAATAATGTATAATCCACGATATCAAATAGACTACTTAAAATTAATTAAGCATATGCAAAAATAATTATGACTTCTGATCAAGATTAAAACCATTCAGTAAAGATAGATTCAGATATAATGAGAGATGATAGAATAAGAAGAAAAAATAAGGCTTTAGAAAAGTTATAAAATTCTTCAAGGTTTTTAGGAAAAATAAGAAAATGAGAAAACAAATAGGAAATCTCAGTAGAGAATTGGAATGTGCGTGTATACACACATATATATGTATATATAACATACCAGCTGGTAATTCTAGAACTTAAAATACAATATCTGAATTGAAATTTTCACTTTATTAAACACTGCAGAATAAAATGTTTAACATGCAGATGGGCAATAGAAACTATTCGAATTGAATGACAGGAAAAGTCTGAAAAAATTTTAAAGCCTCAGTGACTCATGGACAATGTCAATGCATCTATTATATGTGTAATTGCAGCAACAGAAAATGAGATACACTGAAAATTTTTCAAGAAATAATAGTTAAATGATTTACATTTTTGGTGAAAACTATAAACTCATTGATCCAAGAAGCTCAGAAAACCCTAATCAGCATTTACCAAAGCAAAATACAAGGAACATCATAATAAAGTTGCTAGTAATCAATGGCACAATCTTTAAAGCAGAGAAATAAGATGCAGTGCATATAGAAGACACTAAAGGCAACCATAACCACTGACATCTCATTAGGAAATATGCAAGACAGAGACAACAGTGGCTTTTCAAAGCCCTAACAAAAAAAAGTCAGCCTAGAACTCTATATTCTCTAAAAATATTTTTTGAACACTAGGGTGAAATAAGAATATAGTCACACATGCAAAACCCCTAAGGATTTGTTTCTTGTAGGCTTGTGCTGAAAGAAATGTTAAAGGAAGCTCTTCTGGCAGAAAAACATGATATCAGATAAAAATTTGTATTAGAAAAAGAAATAAAGGATTCTAGAAATAGTTAACATGAAGAGAATAAATTTTTCTTTCTAGTTACTAATTTCTTTAAAAGGCTTCCCTGATGGCTCAGTGATAAAGAAGCCACCTGCCAATGCAGGAAATGATAGAGATACAGGTTCAATCCCTGGGTCAGCAAAATCCCCTGGAGAAGGAAATGGCAACCCACTCCAGTATTCTTGCCTGGAAAATCCCATGGAGAGAAGAGCCTGGCAGGTTATAGTCCATGGAGTTACAGAAGAATTGGGCACAACTTAGCAACTAAACAACAATTTCTTTAAAAGATAATTGACTTTAATGCAAAATAATAATAATGTATTATAGGACTTACCATATGTAGGAGAAAAATTATAAAAAAATATCTTACTACAAAGCATTAGAGTATTGTCAATGGAAATATAAAATTTGCATATAGAATTATATAATTATGGAAATTTAAGATGCATACTATGCATTTCAACACAACCACTAAAAAGAAAAAACAGGATAGGGTAAAGTCAATAGAGAATGTTAAATGGACTGTAAAAATTATTCAAATAATTTAAAGGCAGGAAAGAAAGAAAACAAAGAACAGGTGGAACAATAAAAATCAAATTTCAGGATGGTATTAATATAGATTACTATATTAAATGTTAATAATCTAGTCATTACTAAAAGATTTTTGATTTGGGAAAAAAATGAAGCCTAATCATTTGCTGTTTATAAGAGAAACATATTACACATAAAACCTGGGTTAAAAGTAAAGGATAGAAAAACATATACATGAAAACACTCAGGCTTCCCTCGTAGCTCAGCTGGTAAAGAATCCACCTGTAATGCAGGAGACCCTGGTTTGATTCCTGGGCTGGGAAGATCCACTGGAGAAGGGATAGGCTACCCACTACACTATTCTTGGGCTTCCCTGTTGGCTCAGCTGATAAAGAATCTGCCTGCACTGTGGGAGACCTGGGTTCAATCCCTGGCTTGGGAAGGTCCCTTGAAGAAGGGAAGAGCTACTCACTCCAGTATTCTTGCCTGGAGAATTCCATGGACTGTATAATCCATGGGGTCCCCAAGAGTTGGACACAACTGAGTGCTTTCACTTTCATGAAAGCTCTAATCATAAAAAAAGTGGAACTGACTATATTGATTATTCCAAAAGATATAATAACCCTAAATGTATATTTACTTAATAAGAGGACTTCAAAATACAGAATGGAAAGACAAAACTGAAGGAATAAATAGAAAAGCTACAACTGGATATTTTTACCTTCTTTTTTAAGTAATTGATGGAGAAGTAGACAGAATTATAAAATACTTGAATAACACCATTAATATACTCAAACCAATCACCATGGTACACTATGGCTTCACAACTACAGAATATATATTTTTCATGTATATGAAACATTACCATGTGTCCAGATTTTAAAAATTGAAATCATATAGAGTATGTCCTCTGACAGCAATTATATTGTTGAAAATTAATAGCAAAAGACATGAAGAATTCAGAAATATTTGGAAATTAAGCAGCATACTTCTATGATGAATTTATCAAAGAATAAATCATTAGAAAACTCCTAACTAGACTGATCTAGATAAAAAGAAAGGAAGCTGAAATTACTATATCAGAAATAGGAGACATTGTTGTACAGAGCACTAAAATAGGAGGTTAATAAGAAACATTATGAATACTTTTATATCAATATATTTACTAATTTAGATGAATGCATAACTTCCTTAAAAGACACAGTAACCAGAGCTGACATAGCAATATATAGGAACATCTGAGTAGCACTATATTTTAAAAGAAATTAACCTTAAAATTAAAAATCTTCCCACAGAAAGAAAACTCCAGACCTAAAATAGCTTCACTTATGAATTCTATCAAAAATTTAAGGGATAGTTAGAACCAATTTTTAAACATTTTTCCCCCAAAATAGCTTGTACAATATCCTACACTTAGTACATCACAGAATTTATTACTCTATGTTGTTGTGTATTCAAGTTTCTCCTGTACTACCCTGAAGCCAACTTTTCAACTGTGTATTATCAATGACTAAAACGGAGGACGTCAAGGCTGTATACTGTCACCCTGCTTATTTAACTTATATGCAGAGGACATCATGAGAAACCCTGGGCTGGAAGAAGCACAAGCTGGAATCAAGATGGCCAAGAGAAATATCAGTAACCTCAGATATGCAGATGACATCACCCTTATGGCAGAAAGTGAAGAACTAAAGGGCCTCTTGATGAAAGTGAAAGAGGAGAGTGAAAAAGTTGGCCTAAAGCTCAACATTCAGAAAATGAAGATCATGGCATCTGGTCCCATCACTTCATGGGAAATAGATGGGGAAACAGTGGAAACAGTGTCAGACTTCATTTTGGGGGACTCCAAAATCACTGCAGATGGTGACTGCAGCCATGAAATTAAAAGACGCTTACTCCTTGGAAGGAAAGTTATAACCAACCTAGATAGCATATTAAAAAGCAGAGACATTGCCAACAAAGATCTGTCTAGTCAAGGCTAAGGTTTTTGCAGTGGTCATGTATGGATGTGAGAGTTGGACTGTGAAGAAAGCTGAGCGCTGAAGAATTGATGCTTTAGAACTGTGGTGTTGGAGAAGACTCTTGAGAGTCCCTTGGACTGCAAGGAGACCAACCAGTCCATTCTAAAGGAGATCAGTCCTGGGTATTCTTTGGAGGGAATGATGCTGAAGCTGAAACTCCAGTACTTTGGCCACCTCATGCGAAGAGTTGACTCATTGGAAAAGACTCTGATTCTGGGAGGGATTGGGGGCAGGAGGAGAAGGGGACGATAGAGGATGAGATGGCTGGATGGCATCGCCGACTCAATGGACGTGAGTCTGAGTGAACTCCGGGAGCTGGTGATGGACAGGGAGGCCTGGCATGCTGCGATTCATGGGGTCGCAAAGAGTTGGACACGACTGAGCAACTGAACTGAGGATGATATTTGGTACAGAATATACGTTATTGTGTAAAATAACGTATGTTGATATTTTTTATGTTGATATTTTTTAAGTAAATGTGTCAAAATTAACTTTATACTGCCACCAATAATAGACAAAAATTTTGATGATTTCATATTCTAATCAGCATTTTATGGTGTCAATCATTTTGATTTCAGCCATTTCTGAGGATGATTCAATTCCTGGGTTGGGAAGATCTGCTGGAGAAGGGATAGGTTACCCACTCCAGTATTCTTTGGCTTCCTTTGAGGCTCAGCTGGGTAAAGAATCCACCTGCAATGCGGGAGACATGGGTTTGATCCCTGAGTTGAGAAGATACCCTGGAGAAGGAAAAGGCTACCCACTTCAGTATTTTGGCCTGGAGAATTCCATGGACTGTAAGTCCATGGGGTCACAAAGAGTCGGACAAGACTGAGTGACTTTCACTTCACTTCATTTCTGATCGTGTATAGTGGTATTTCATTATGGTTTTAACTTCATATCTTTCTGACTAAGGATGTTGAGCTTTCTCATGTGACCATATTTTCAATCATGTATTTTTCCCTTGTGACATTCCTATTAAGTCTTTTGCTTATTCTTTGACTTTTAAGTTTTTTTTGTGTGTGTATGCATGTTACATTTTATTTAAGTGAGATAAAATACCATAAAATTTATAGACAGCTAGTTAAAAAACAGGAATATTGAAAATTTAAAATTGAATGTAGCTAAATTGCAATTTAAAATTGAGGTTAAGGAGTTCAATCAAGGTAAATTGATTGTTCAGTTAGTATTGACCAGACTGACAGCAATAGAAGGAATGAAATGCCAAAGCAAGACAAAAAGAATACATAACAAACAACCCCAAGCTAACCAAGCCACTGAATAGTGGCTGAAGGATTCTTCCATTAAAAAAAAAGTACTATGCAAATGTCAAAGGTAAACAATTACATTGGTGGGTGACTTTCACTTGTATAGGGTCCATTTTGTTGATTAAAAATTTTTCCTCAGTGTATTTTATGCAGCGAAATTTTGCAAAGTAATTCTGAGGTCACTCACTCTAAAACTACAATTTTAATTGGAAACAAAACAAATACAAAAATAGATTTCTTACCTTCCTCATAAATGGAAGAGCTTACTATTATCAGTAATTTCTGTAAAATATTTAAATATGTAAAGAAAATGCAGAGTTTTAAAAAATAACTAAAAATAAGTCATATGTGTAACAAGGAAAGGCGAGAGAAACCTGTGAGGTGAGAGAAACAAACCTGTTAAACCTAAAACTGATTTTACTACAGTTTAAATGTTTGTGTGCATGCCCAGTTGCTTCAGTTTTGTCCGACTCTTTGCAACCCAAGGGACTGTAGCCCGCCAAGCTCCCCTGTCCATGGGATTCTCCAGGCAGGAAAACACGAGTGGGTTGCCAAATTTCCACAAAAGTGTAATCAATACCAATTATCTGAAATATTAATGTCTGGCTACTGTCTTTCAAATTTGCATGTCACGAAATTTTCACAGAAACCAATGTGAAGAGAATAAAATTCTTAGTATTTAAGCTATAAACATTCTGTACTGATGGTATAAAGGCAGTGACAAGGAGAAGCACAGATAATATGGCAGAAAGTGAAGAAGAACTAAAGAGCCTCTTGATGAAGGTGAAAGAGGAGAGTGAAAAAGTTGGCCTAAAGCTCAACATTCAGAAAACTAAGATCATGGCATCTGCTCCCATCACTTCATGGGAAATAGATGGGGAAACAGTGGAAACAATATCAGACTTTATTTTTGGGGGCTCCAAAATCACTGCAGATGGTGACTGCAGCCATGAAATTAAAAGACGCTTACTCCTTGGAAGGAAAGTTATGACCAACCTAGATAGCATGTTAAAAAGCAGAGACATTACTTTGCCAACAAAGGTCCATCTAGTCAAGGCTAAGGTTTTTGCAGTGGTCATGTATGGATGTGAGAGCTGAACTGTGAAGAAAGCTGAGCACTGAAGAGTTGATGGTTTTGAACTGTGGTGTTGGAGAAGACTCTTGAGAGTCCCTTGGACTGCAAGGAGATCCAACCAGTCCTTTCTAAAGGAGATCAGTCTTGGGTATTCATTGGAAAGACTGATGCTGAAGCTAAAACTCCAATATTTTGGCCACCTCATGCGAAGAGTTGACTCATTAGAAAAGACCCTGATGCTGAGTGTGATTGGGGGCAGGAGGAGAAGGGGATGACAGAGGATGAGATGGCTGGATGGCATCACCAATTCAATGGACGTGAGTTTGAGTGAACTCCGGGAGGGAATGGACAGGGAGGCCTGGTGTCCTGTGATTCATGGGGTCACAAAGAGTCCGACACGACTGAGCGACTGGATTGAACTGAACAGAGAAATTCTTTACCTCTCCTTCTTTTCTAAGTGGTGATCTTTCTGGGTAGAGCATCCTAGATTGCATGTTTTTTCCCTTTCACCACTTTGCATGTATCATAGACTCAATTCTGACCTTTAAAGTTGATACAGAAAAGATAGCCTTATGGAAATTCCCTTTAATATGACTGTTTCTCTTGCAGCCTATAGAATTCATTTAGTTTTAATGTTTACCATTTTAACTAAATGCCTTGGGTTCATCTTGTTTAGGGCCATCTGTGCTTCTTGAACTTGAATGTCTATTTCCTTTTTCAGATTGAGAGAGTTTTCAGCCACCATTTCATGAAGTATATTTTTGTTTCTCTTCTCTCTCTTCTTCTTTCTGGTACCCCTATAATGTAAATGTTGAAACACTTAATGCTATTATTCCAGATATCTCTAAAAGAAGAACTCACTTTGGATTAGAATTGATCTCAAACATTAAAATAAAATCATTCATATAAATAAGAACAATTTTACTTGATTGATATCCAATTATATTCTATCCATAGGAGAAACACTTTATATTCAAAGATATAAATAGATTGAAATAAAAGGAAGGAAAAAAGATTTATCATGAAAACTAAAACCATAAGAAAAATGTGGTGGTTATATTAATATCAGACAAAATGGATTTTAGTGATAAAGATATTATAAAAAATGTGACAGTGCAGAAATCTTGAATATACTAAAATCTATTGAATTGTACAGTTTATAAATGTATGGGATTGTATTTTCACTAGTTTCATACAATCCCTCTAAATGCATTCACTTCAGTTCAGTCACACAGTCATTCTGAGTCTTTGTTACCCCATGGACTGCAGCATGCCAGGCTTCCCTGTCCATCACCAACTCCCAGAGCTTGCTCAAACTCATGTTCATCAAGTTGGTGATGCCATCCAACCATCTCATCTTCTGTCATCCCCCTCTCCTCCTGCCTTCAATCTTTCCAAGCATCAGGGTCTTTTCAAATGAGTTGGCTCTTCTCATCAGGTGGCCAAAGTTTTGGAGCTTCAGCTTTAGCATCAGTCCTTCCAGTGAATATTCAGGACAGATTTCCTTTAGGATTGACTGGTTGGATCTCCTTGCAGTCCAAGGGACTCTCAAGAGTCTTCTCCAACACCACAGGTCAAAAGCATCACTTCAGCACTCAGCTTTCTTTATGGTCCAACTCTCATATCCATTCATGACTACTGGAAAACCCATAGCTTTGACTAGATTAATCTTTGTTGGCAAAGAAATATCTCTGCTTTTCAATATGCTGTTTAGTTTGGTCATAGCTATTCTTCCAAGGAGCAAGCATTATTTAACTTCATTGCTGCAGAAACCATCTGCAGTGATTTTGGAGTCCAAGAAAATAAAGTCTGTCACTGTTTCCATTGTTTCTCCATCTATTTGCCATGAAGTGGTGGGACCAGATGCCATGATCTTAGTTTTCTGAATGTTGTTTTATGCCAGCTTTTTCACTCTTCTCTTTTCACTTTCAAGAGGCTCTTCAGTTCCTCTTTGCTTTCTGCCATAAGGGTGGTGTCATCTGCATATCTGAGGTTATTGGTCTTTCTCCTGGCAATCTTGATTCCAGCTTGTGCTTCATCCAGCCTGACATTTTGCAATATGTACTCTGCATATAAGTTAAATAAGCAGGGTGACAATACACAGCCTTGACATACTCTTTCCCAATTTGGAACCAGTCTGTTGTTCCATGTTCAGTTCTAACTGTTGCTTCTTGAGCTGCATAGAGGTTTCTCAGGAGGCTGGTAAGGTGGTCTGGTGTTCTCATCTCCTTAGGAATTTCCTACAATTTATTGTGATCCACACATCCAAGTCTTTGGCATAGTCAATAAAGCAGAAGCAGATGTTTTTCTGGAACTCTCTTGCCTATTCAATGATCCAGTGGATGTTGGCAGTTTGATCTCTGGTTCCTCTGTCTTTTCTAAATCCAGCTTGAACATCTAGAAGTTCTCAGTTCATGTACTCACTTGAAATTTGAGCATACTTTGCTAGCGTGTGAGATGAGTGCAATTGTGTGGTAGTTTGAGCATTCTTTGGCATTGCCTTTATTTGGGATTAGAATGAAAACTAACCTTTTCCAGTCCTGTGGCCACTGCAGAGTTTTCCAAATTTGCTGGCATATTGAGTGCAGCACTTTAACAGTATTATCTTTTAGGATTTGAAATAGCTCAGCTGGAATTCCACCACCTCCACTAGCTTTGTTCATAGTGATGCTTCCTAAGGCCCACTTGACTCCAGGATGTCTGGCTCTAGATGAGTGATCACACCATAGTGGTTGTCTAGGTCATTATGATCTTTTTTGTATAGTTCTTCTGTGTATTCTTGCCACTTCTTAATATCTTCTGCTTCTATTATGTCCATACCATTTCTGTCCTTTATTGTGGCCATCTTTACATGAAATATTCCCTTGGTATTTCTAATCTTTTTGAAGAGATCTCTCATCTTTCCTATTCTATTGTTCTCCTCTATTTCTTTGCATTGATCACTCAGGAAGGCTTCCTTATCTTTCCTTGCTATTCTTTGGAACTCTGCATTTAATTGGGTGTATATTTCCTTTGCCTTTGCATTTAGCTTCTCTTCTTCTCTCAGCTATTTGTAAGGCCTCCTTAGATAACCATTTTGCCTTTTTGCATTTGTTTTTTGGGGGGCTGGTTTTGATCTCTGTCTCCTGTACAATGTCATGAACCTCAGTCCATAGTTATTCAGAACTAAATGCATTAGGGTTATTTTAAAATATTCATCTAAAGCAAAATAATTTGAATATAATCGTAAAGGTTGAAAAGATAGCAATTGTCCTCTTCAGTTTAAAATTTTTATATTGGTCAAACAACCCTATTGTCTTACTCTTCTTTTTTCAGGTGAAGAAACTAAAGCGATTTGCCTGAGATCAGTTGGCAGTGAGAGACTTAGGACTAGCATCTTAGAATATGGACTTGTTTTATTCATATGTTTATTCATATGTTTTATTCATATGTTTAACTTGACTGTCTGCCATATGTAAAAAATTCTACTTGAAATTGAGGATCCAGTGGAAAATAAAGACAGAAATGGATCCTTTCTTCTTAAGTATTTCAGTTCCATTGAATAAGGGCAGTATTCTAATAACTGCAACTGTGGTGAGAGTTTTAAAAAGTATGATAGAGGAAAAGTAATTTGGCAGTGGAAGGAACTAATACAAGGCTCTCTTGTGACAATGACAAGTGAGTTGAGTTGTGATGGAAGACAAGAAACAGGTAGGAAGAGGGGGAGAGAGTATTTCTTGGACTATCATAGTGGATCTGTGGTTACAGGGAGCAGAATTCATTTGTCCAATAAAAATGAAGATTGTTTCGCCCACTGAATTACCCAGTAACTTACATTGTAGGATTCTTTTTAAAATATTTCCTTGGGTAGGAATTATCTCGGTAAGATAGAATTTATTTTAAATTCTATATGTCCCATGTCTTTCCACACACTTGTCATTTCTTTGTAAACATTGCTTTTGGGTTTAAAACTTTTGAAATAAGTAATACTTGAATGATACCATATCTTCAAGTCCAACAGGTTGAGTATGAAGTAGTTTTTATGATAATCTTAATTTTTCCTTTTTGTTATGGGAGATTATCATATTATATAAAAAGCATCAATACAAAATCATATATTCAAATTGTGAGAAAGTTCTAGAGTTAGGCATTTTTATACTGCAAAATGGAGAAGCATAAAATTTTCATTCAATCTTTGATGTTCTTACCAGCATCTTATTTTAATATACTTTTTCTTTATCTTTAGCCAGCAAATGTTGAACAGCTAAAGTACAACGTTAACGACTCAGTGGTGCATATCTGATTGAATAACCAATAAACAAAATACAGTGTTTCATTTTCCCTGAAACTGCAGGCCTTATTTTTGCACAGACAGATCATGAAGGCAAAACACAGGTCTGATCTGAGAATTTGATTGTTTAATTTCTTTTTCCTGAATTTCTCTCATGTCCTCTATGTTCTGGTCATGTTGTCTTCCACAGGTTGCTTAAACTGTCGGGGTGAGTCTAAGGAACAAACCTCCTCTATGGAACTGATTTGAAGTGAGAGAAAATATAGAAAGTTTGTAAATTAATTATTTTATACAGTAATAAGCAGAAGAAACTAGGCCTCTGTCTTTTGACATCTAACATGTAGACTAAGGTAGAAATATCAGTGACAGCACTGATCTATAGATCAATTCTATTGAATTCACAAACATACTTTAGAATTTTTAAAATTAGTCTATCAACATTTGAAACTTAAGTGTTACTTATACAAAAGTGGAGGTTTAGCTTCTCATAAAAACATCAAACAATCTGGTAGTACTGGGTCAACAGTAATTCATTGGAATGGCAATTGTGCCTTTTAAAAAAGCTGTGAACTCTAGTTTGTCACCATATCCATCTGGCCTTTTTAATTTATTTACATAACTTGCTAAACACCCTTAGGCATTTGATTGTTTTCTCAGCACATGCATTACTGTTCTTTGTGTGCAAGAAGATACAATTGAACATGTTAAGAACTCTTCAGAGGCTGATATTTTTACTTGCAAGGTAGCAAGTTAGACTTGCTTCAGTTTATAAATTCTGGCAGAAGACATGAGACTCTTGGGTCAAAGACAAAGGACTTTATTAAAGCAGTAGCCTGAGTATCAGCATTTTGTTTTACTAATTTTATGAACCCAAATTCCTACAGTGTGCTTTGTGTATGATATTGATGGAAATCTGACCTACGTACAGATTCTGTTTTCATGCATTCCAGATCAGGAACAAGTTTTTATGGATGAAAGAAATTTTAGAATTTTGAGTGGTTGGAATGTTGAAGGCTAATTGAATATAGCCTTGTTATTTAATTAGTATTTTATTAGATATATATCAGGGATATGTATGTGAAATTTTTGTGTATATTTTATCAAATTAAGGTGATTTAAAATATTCTTTTTTTGAGATAATTTTAGATTAACAGAATTACAAACATAATAGAATTTCTGAAACTTTTCACCCACTTTCCCTTATGTTAACATCTTATTTAATCATAAGACTCTTGCCAAAGCTAACAAATTAATCGTGTACAATACTGTTAGATAAACTACAAAATTTATTCAGATTCCACCAGGTGTTTTGTTTATTTCTGTTCTTCTGGCCCAGGATTCAAGCCAGCATCTCATATTGCATTTAGTTCCCATGTTTCCCCAGTTTGTCATTGATGAGTTGCTCAGTCTTTCTTTGTATCTTATTGCCTTGACTCTTATGAAGAGAATTGATCAATATATTAGAACATTCCTTAATTTGTGTTTGTTCGATGTTTTGTAAGGTTAATTTAGGGTTATTCATTACTAGAAAGAGTACTGCAGAGGTAATGTGTCCTCATTAATGTATCATAATAGGGAGCACACAGTGTCAGTATATACTGCTAGTAATATTACCATTTACAACTTGGCCAGGATTTTCCACTGTAAAGTCTACTCTTGTCTTTTTTCTTTGTGATTACTAAATATTTTGGAGGAGAGTCTGTTCTGCTCATTAAATTAAGTATTCATTAGGATCTTGCCTACAGCAATGATTATTACAGTGTTCTCCTATTGATTTTCAATTTCCCTCATTCTTCCTGCATTTATTAATTGAAATTCTTCTATTAAAAAATTAGTTGTGGACTTCCTGGTGGCTCAGTGGTCAAGAGTCTGCCTGTCAATGCAGGAGACAGTTTCAATCCCTGGTCTGGGAAGATCCCACATGCTATGAAGCAACTAGGCCCATGGGCCGCAGCTACTAAGCCTGTGCTCTGAAACTTGGGACCCACAGCCCATGCGCTGCAACTACTGAAGGCTGTGTGCCCTAGAGCCTCTGCTCTGCAATGAGATAAGCCACTGTAATGAACAGCCTGGGCATTGTAATGAAGAGTAGCCCCTGCTCTCTACAACTAGAGGAAAGTCCATGTGAAGCAACAAAGACTCAGCACAACCAAAAATAAATAAATAAAATTATTTAAAAAAAAACAGTTGTCCTTTTCACTTATTTATGTCAGTGTGATCTCATGTATATTTTATCAGTGGGGGGAATAACACAGTACTATGGTTTATTTGCACGCTCAACTTCTTCCAACTATTGCCATTAGGGATTCTTTTTATTGGCCTCTTTGCCCTTTCAAATGTTCTCATTATTTTTTATTTTTGATTACTTCCTTTCTTCCTTTCTTTCTGGCACCACAAGATACTCTAGGCTTACATTTTCTCTGTGCCCGGCCTGCACCCTGCAGAGGTAATTAAGCAGAGCCCAAGTTCTGTCTCTGTAGTGACTCTAGAGTTTGCTTTCTGAAACAGTGTTCATAGAAGAAAAGATATGAAGTATTTCTGTGTTTTTGAACCAGTTGTTCTGATTCCTAAACCAGGACCTGAGTAGTCTTTTTTTTATTATAAATCCCTATCTCTCTCTCCACTTTGATATGTTTCCCTTTCTTTATCCTCTTTTTTTCTTCCAGTTTCATTAAAATAGAATTGAGATAGAGCCTGTATAATTTTAAGGTATATGCTATAATGATTTGATTTACACATCATGAAGGCTTTAAATAAAGAAATTAGTGAAAGAAAAACTAATGAAAATGTTAAATGTGTGGAAAATGATTTGAAGAAATAAAAGAATTGATCTACAGAAAAGCTGAATTAAAAAATAATTCAATAAAATATTTGTTTCATAAAAATAGTAAGACTATTAAAAATGAGAGAAGACAGAAATACAAATGATACTGGGAATAAGATTGGAGAAATAAATATAGATAGGGTTGAAATAATTATTATGGTAGGAAAATTTAATTGAAATTATTGTTTTTTTAAAGAAAATATTAACATGAAATTAAATTAAGAAAGAAAAATGTACAAAGAAAATAAACCATTGAAATTTAAAATGTCAAAAATTGTTTTTCTAAAAGGTGCTAATGCAAGTAGTTTGACAATGGATGCATTCAATTCTTCGAAGATAATGGTTGCCATCTATAAAAAGTTTTTCTAGCACTTAAAAATGGAAAAATTTCTAATTCAGTTTATAAAAACAGCATAATGATAATGAAAAACATGGTCAATATAGATCCCAAAGGCCTCACATATTTATGAATATCAATGCAAAAAATCCTGAGAAGATATTAGCAGTCCAATTTACAAATATGTTAATTATCTGCTTTATTTCAGGTATTTTAGAATGGTCCAGCATTAGAAAATATATTTAAAGATTTTTAATGACATTTTTTTTTCTAATTTTTCAAGCTGATACAACTAGACAGACATAAAAGCATGAAGTAAAAATTAGCAATCATCCATAATCTTCACACCTGAGAGGTAACTATCATTAGCATTTTGATGCATTTTCTCCCAGTGTCTATATTTTTTACCTATATTTTTTAAGTTGAAGTATAATTGACTTCAACTTATAAGATGACATCACTCTTTTATGCAGGGTGACACACCCTTATGGCAGAAAGCAAAGAAGGACTAAAGAGCCTCTTGATGAAAGTGAAAGAGGAGAGTGAAAAAGTTGGCTTAAAGCTCAACATTCAGAAAACTAAGATCACGGTATCCAGTCCCATCACTTCATGGCAAATAGATGGGGAAACAATGGAAACAGTGACAGACTTTATTATCTTGGGCTCCAAAATCACTGCAGATGGTGTCAGCAGCCATGAAATTAAAAAGATGCTTGCTCCTTGGAAGAAAAGCTATGACCAACCTAGGCAGCGTATTAAAAAGCAGAGACATTACTTTACCAACAAAGGTCCATCTAGTCAAAGCTATGGTTTTCCAGTAGTCATATATGGATGTGAGAGTTGGACTATAAAGAAAGTTGAGTGCCGAAGAATTGATGCTTTTGACCTGTGGTGTTGGAGAAGACTCTGGAGAGTCCCTTGGACTGCAAGGAGATCCAACCAGTCCATCCTAAAGGAAATCAGTCTTGAATGTTCATTGGAAGGACTGATGTTGAAGCTGAAGCTCCAATAATTTGGCCAGCTGATACAAAGAGCTGACTCATTTGAAAAGCCCCTGATGCTGGGAAAGGTTGAAGGTGGGAGGAGAAGGGGAGGACAGAGGATGAGATGGTTGGATGGCATCACTAACTCAATGAACATGAGTTTGAGCAAGCCTGGGAGTTGGTGATGGACATGGAAGCCTGCTGTGGTGCAGTCCATGGGGCTGCAGATTGGACACAACTGAGCAGCTGAACTGAGCTGATAATTGACTTATATCTCTATGTTAGTTTCAGGTTGTTGATTTCATACTTGTCGACAGTGATTTCATACTTCAATACATTAAGAAGACAGAGTATTTTCTTGTTGACCTTAGTGAGAATGTGCAGGTAGGGAGCCTTAAATTTTTCTCTACTCCATGTTTGTCCATAAAGTACTACAAAAGCATGACAATTATTGATGTTGGGGTTTATAAGTACATTTTAGTGAGTAGGTGAATTTGCAGATGCGGAATTCATGAATAATGAGGATAAACTATAATATGAATACTCCATGATACATCCAGTTATTCAGGTTCTTCTGGGGACTTCATCAGTCAGCAGACAGCACAGTTGTCATCTTGTTTGTTCCAGGAATTCTAATGGGATATCTTATTTTTGGTATCACTCTAGTATCCCAGTCACTTTCCTAGGATTGTTTGTCTCTAATCCTGTTAGTAATCGTGGCTCTCTAGAGAATCATATAATTTCTGAAAAAAAATTCTAGTCTTTGTGAGTGAAACCTAGAAAGTACACTAAGTATACAATTGAAAGACAGTGTAAAGAATGCTTTCGAACCTCACTTAAATTCTGAAGTAACACAAATTTCCCTCCCTTTGCCCACAGCCTTCAGGATGGGGAAAAGAACAACAAAACAGTCCTTAAAGAAATTTTCTTTGAATGAGTTCCTGCTTTAGTAAAGCTTTGGGACATGTTTTTTTTTGCATAAAGCAACATATATTTGAAAAATCCTCTGAAGTTAGTAATTCAAGAAAAGTTCCATGTAACACAAAGTGAATAGAACTAGGGTGTACTTAAAAAGTTCGTCTTCCTAAGGTGATTCCCAGTTGTAATTCTGTATTATGATTATGAAATGGAAATATCTTATTTGGCAAAAATTCATTCTTCTTTGAGGTTAATTATGAGAAGATCCACAAATAGCCTCTTTTCACAATATTTTTTTATTGTTCAGTGACTGCACTTGAGTATAAATTAATTTGAAAGACATCCTGCTTCAAGAACCAGCAGATTTTCTTGGCACATTTTGATTCAGCTTTGTGCCTCTCCATCATTTCTGCACCACAAGATGGAAATATGATCAAGTGTTTGTCTTAAGTTTTTCCATTCTCCCATTCTTTCTCATACATTTGGAGTCATTTTTATTAGTGGGAAGTTAGGGTATACCCAGAAAATAAAAGCTATTTTTACCACAAAACAAATGAACAGACAAACAACCTTTGCAGAAAATGATATATGTATTTATTTATTGCACTTAGGATGCCTCCAGGATGAATGTATGTGATTAGCAGGAAAACATGAAATCCAGTTCTTTGCCTTTAATGAAATCACTTGTATTTGCTTAAAAATGTTCTTTATTCTTTAGTCATGAACCATGAATGCCTTAGGAAGGAAAAGGTCCTGTTATTCCTTGGATTCCTTGGACTAAAGTGTTCTGGGAGATGAGTGATAAATTATGTGGACTACTCAGACTCAGTCAATTTTTGAAATGTACTGAATAATGCCCTTAAGGAATGAATAAATTTGTGTCTCATCTTCAGAACTCACTGTACTTTTGAATTGGTTTTATATAGCTTTGGGAGGTGGGCAAGCTACCTCTTTTCCAATCTTCAGAAGACATTAGTATCTGGAAAATGAGATGAACAATTAACATCTTTATATAGTCATTCAGGACACTCAAATATATTATTATTATTGGAAATTAAATGGCTAACCTAAAAAAGTTTTATTTAATGGTACTATAACTTTTTTAAGCCCACAGGAATGCTTTTATTTAGAATATTGGTTGTTTGTTCCTTCTTGAGTGCTTGGTCAAATGAGTTGAAAAGGTTTTCCAAAGGACTGGGAACAGATCTTAATATCCGCTTCCAAGTCTTTTCTTGAATCTCTTAATAGGGTTGCATACAAAGAATTAGGTATCCCTGGATCTCATTCATAGCCTTACTTTATTTTACCAGCATGGGAAGGGATCACATGACATGCTGTCAACACTAGCATGACCAATATATCATTGTGGAATAGGCTTATGACCATGGTAAGCTTTTCTTGGCAGCCCAACATTTTAAAATATCTGCCAGGTCTATTGATGCTGCCAAATGTTTCATTAGGTCACTATAGAACTCTGGTGCTTTTCTTTGTATTAAGAAGCAGAACTCTCATTTGGAATTACATACAGAAAGAGCTGGAAGTAGCCTTAGAAATTATCTAGTCTGGTCCTCATATTACTGATGAGAAAGCAGAGGTCCAGAAGAACTGACTTGCCCAACATCACAAAATAAGTTAGTGACAAAGCCAGCACTTAATAATCTGTTCCCTTAGGCTTCAATTCCCTCTTATTAATGTCTGTTCCACTGTGTAAAACTTTCAACTTTGCCAAATAGATGGAAGTGAAAGTGGTGAGCAGGTGGAAACAGGCCAAGTAATGAGGTATACGTTTTCACTATTCTCACTTAGATCATGAATTTAAAAATCTTTTTTGTTTGTTTGTTTGTTTTAGCATTTTTTTTACAAGGCTTGGTTTACTTAAAGTCTCCTCTTCACTACTTTTTTCTGATTTGCTTTTTCCTGGGGAACAGCATAAATCCAGCAAAATGCACAGGTCTTAGGTATATATCTGAAATTTATGTAAATACATGTATCACATGTTTGTTAGACAAATGAAGATATGGCTCATACCCATCACTGCAGAGTGTTCCCTTGTGCCTCTTTGCAGTCAATCTGCATCTTTTACCCCCACCAGAGACAACCATTTTCTGATTTCCATAATCACTTAGGTTTTTGCTTGTTTCCAGAATTCACGTAAATAACATTATACAGTATGTACTCTTTTGTGGCTAATTCTGCTTGACAAAATTTTTTCAGATTCAAGTTGCAGTTATATTAGTCGTTTTTCCCTTTTATCTTCTCCATAATATCCTTCTGTGTAAATGGTACCACCAGTTGTTTATCCATTCTCCTGCTGATAAATGTATTGTTTTCAGTTTGGGCTTATTGTGAATAAAGTGGTTGTGGACATTTTTGTTTAGGACTTTTTATTGACATATACATTTATTGATCTTGGGACTATACCTAGGAGTGGAACTGCTAAGTCATAAAGTAGGTGATGCTTAACTTTCTTAGACGCTGCTACACAGTTTTCCAAAGGGATTGTACCCTTTTACACTAACACCAACTATATATGAATACTTCAATTGCTCCACATTTTGCCCCGATTTGATAGTGTTAGTGTGAAGTTTGGTCATTTCTGGTTGGTATGTAGTGAGATCTCATTGTGGTTTTGATTTCTCATTGCTGTCATGACTAGTGATGTTGAACATCGTTTCATATGCTGATCAGCCATTCATTTAGGTATTTCTGTGAACATCTGCTTAAGGTTTTGCCCATTTATGAAAATTACATTTGTCTTTTTGCTATTAATTTATAAGAGCTCTTTGACAAGGATATCTATTATAAATATTTTTATCAGTGTCTAATGTCATTTCATGTATGATAATTTTTGATGAATAGTTTTCAGCTTTGATGAAATCAAATGTATCCTTTTTCTTTCATGGTTAGTGATACTTATGGTCTAATGTATTTTCTCTAAGATTTTTATATTTTTATTGCCTATATTTTTTAAAAATAAATTTTAGAAGATTAGCTTTTACTTTAAATTCTTGACTCACTTTCTGAATAGCCTTTGATACTGCCACTTTCTTCTGAGCCTGTCACCAGTGGAGACAACAAAATGAAAAATTTCAGGTACAACTTCATGAATGTATAACACATTGCAATATATTTTTTCCCTGAGATAGTGAATATGTATCTAGGCAGAAAGGCCTCCTTTCCTTATACTTCTTTCAAATAACTTAAGTAACCAGTGAGAAAGCACTATTATCCTCAGAGCTATGATTTTCTCTTCTCTATATCATGTGATGAAAGTGGCAGTCCTATTCCTGCAGTTGTTAGAGCTTTGTAGTTTGATATTAAAGCTTAGTGGCCTTTCCTCTGATTGTTCATTTAAAACTTACATTTGAATACTCCACTCTAGCTCATTTATGACATCTATTGGCTAATATTTATATTTATTTTAAATATTTATTTATTTATTTTTAGTATTTATTTTTGAAAGCCACATGTGGTGTTTCTCATTCCACATTTGCATATATGAACTTAATCTATTATAATTAGGCAAATTTCCCTGCTCTGTGCTCAGGAGAGCACAGCAGCAAGAATAGCCTTATACTACTACATAGTTTATTATCACTTCCATTTCTACTGATGTCATCTAACACCATTCTATTGACTCTATTAGTACAAATCAAATTGTAACATTATTCTCTGTGCTCGTAGTTGAACAACCAAACCTATTCCGTTTGGATTGCTCTCAAGATTAGGTATGAACTCACTATGCCCGGAATATATTCTTAAACCTGCCCTCTGGCCACAATAGGGATCCCAAGCTGCATTCTTCCAAACAACAAGCAAGCAAACCAATTTCTCTTCCCTTTTCACATTCCAGAGACTCTCAATGGGATGATCTTATTCTGGCGTCTAGAACACATCTTTCTAGACTGACATGCATGTGCGCTCAGGCACTTAGTCATGTCAAGCTCTTTGCCATCCCATATACTGTAGCCCACCAGGCTCCTCTCATAGAATTTTCCAGGAAAGAACACTGAAGCAGGTTGCCATTTCCTCCTCCAGGGAATCTTCCCGAACCACATCTCTTGCATCTGACATATACCTTTAAATGTGCCTCAGATTTCACTGAGGTCGTCAATAAAAAACATATATGACTTCAGTCAAACATGTCTACACCTTTCTCTTTAATTTCTGCTCAGCTCACAGTATATTGAAAGTTATCAATAACATTATTTTCAAATGATGAATGTAAATGCTCATTATATACAACTTAGAATGTTAGACCAACCTAAACAGTGTATTAAAAAGCAGAGATATTTCTTTGCCAACAAAGGTCTGTCTAGTCAAAGTTATGGTTTTTCTACTAGTCATGTATGGATGTAAGAGTTGGACCTATAAAGAAAACTAAGTGCCAAAGAACTGATGCTTTTGAACTGTGGTGTTGAAGACTCTTGAGAGCCCCTTGGACTGCAAAGAGATCCAACCAGTCCATTCTGAAGGAAATCAGTCCTTAATATTCATTGGAAGGAATGATGCTAAAGCTGAAACTCCATTACTTTGGCCACCTCATGCAAAGAACTGACTCATTGGAAAAGACCCTGATGTTAGGAGAGATTGAAGGTGGGAAGAGAAGGGGATGACAGAGGATGAGATGATTGGATGGCATCACTGACTCAATGGACATGAGTCTGAGTAAGCTCTGGGAGTTGATGATGGACAACTGGCATGCAGTCCATGGGGTCACAAAGAGTCATACACAACTGGGTGACTAAACTGAACTGAACTAGAATGTTAAAAAAGAAAACTAAAAATAAACATAACCCCATCTACCATTTAGAGACACCCATTGTGACTGTTTGATTGAAATTCCTTTAAATGTTTATTACTCAGCCATAAAAAGGAGCAAAATTGAGCCATTTGTAGTTATATGGATATACCTAGAGTCTTTCATACAAAATGAAGTAAGACATAAAAATAAATATTGCATAGTGAAGTGAAAGTTGCTCAGTCTTGTCCGACTCTTTGTGACCTCATGGATTATATAGTCCATGGAATTATCTAGGCCAGAATACTGGAGTGGATAGCCTTTCCCTTCTCCAGGGTATCTTCCCAAGCCAGGGATCAAACCCAGGTCTCCTGCACTTCAGGTGGATTCTTTACCAGCTGAACCACAAGGGAAGCCCAAGAATACTGGAGTGGGTAGCCTATCCCTTGTCCAGTGGGTCTTCCCAACCCAGGAATCAAACCGGGATCTCCTGCATTGCAGGTGGATTCTTTGCCAACTGAGCTATCTGGGATTAATGCATATACATGGTCTCTAGAAAAATGGTAAGGTGGACCTATATCCAGGGCAAGAATAGAGACCCAGATGTACAGAATGAACATATGGACTCAGGTGGGAAGGGGAAGAGTGGGACAAATTGAGAGAGTAGCATTGACACATATACACATGTAAAGCAGACAGTAATGGGAACCTGTTGTATATCGCAGGGAGCTCAGATCAGTGCTCTTTGATGACCTAGGGGAGCAGGATGATGGACCGGGAGAGAGGGTCAAGAAGGCTAGGATATATGCATACATATAACTGATTTGGGCTTCAGGTGGTACAGTGGTAAAAAAATCCACTTGCCGATGCAGGAGACACAAGAGATGCCAGTTCAATCCCCGGGCCAAGGATATCCCCTGCAGTAGGAAATGGCAAGCCACTTCCATATTATTGCCTGGAAAATTCCATTGACAGAGGAGCCTGGTGGGCTACAGTCCATGGGATTGCAAAGAGTTGGGCACGACTGAGCCCAGTCCAGCAGCATAGCTGATTTACCGTGTTGTACAGCAGAAACTAGTACAACATTGTAAAGCAATTATGCTACAATTAAAGCTAGATAAGTAACAGGATACATTATAAAACACAGAGAAATACAACCATTATTTTGTGATAACTTTAAATGAAGTATAATCTATAAAAAATTGAATCACTATGCTGTATACTTCAAACTAATATAATATTGTAAATCAACTGTACTTCTATTAAAAAAAAAAAAACTTCTCAGGAAAATTCTAGCCAAGATATAATCAGAAATTTTGTACTTTAAAAAAGGAGTATTATTGCAATGTAAAAATGGCTTTTTTTAAAAAAAAAGGAAGCAAACTGAATACTCCCAAATTAGAGAATAATGTACCATTAAAATGTTTTTAAAGCATTTTAAAGCAAATGGAGAAGATATGCATTTAATGTGGGTTTTAAAAATGCCTATACAGAATGATGCTGATCTGTAAAGAAATTCTTTATAGGGTATTAACATTTACCTGAGAAAAATTAGAAATTGGGTAAAATGAGGAAGAATTACAGAATGAGGAAATAGAATAAAGCATACAAGAAGAAAGACTCAAGATGTAAATTAAACAATGCCTTTTCAAGTTTACTTGAAAATTAGAATGTATAAATGAAAGCAGTAGGTGATAACTTTTGCCATTTTGACTGAGGACAGACTAAAGGGGTTCAGGGCTTCCTGGGAGGCTCAGCTGGTAAAGAATCTACCTGCAATGTGGGAGACCTGGATTTGATCCTAGGGTTGGGATGATCCCCTGGAGGAGGTCATGGCAACCCACTCCAGTGTTCTTGGCTGGAGAATCCCCATGGACAGAGGAGCCTGGCAGGCTATAGTCCATGAGGTCTCAAAGAGTTGGGCATGACTGAATGACTAAGCACAGCACAAAGGGGTTCAGACAACAAAGTCACTTCACCCTTTACATGATAGGGTTTAGGGAACAAAGCCACTGCAGGGGTTCAAGTGGAAGAAGATGAGATAGTCCTAGAATGGACTGAAGACATGCAGAGACTGGGGCCAATAAGACAAACAGAACAATTTCAGTTTCCCAGCAGAGAGGTAGTAAGGACTGCTGAAGTGGAAGAATGATGTAGGAGGGAAGATACAAGAGTTATTTCAGTTTTCTGGAAGGAGAAGGAAATGACACCAAGAATTTGAACATGATTGTTCAGGGAAAAGAAAAAGGAAGTTAGGGGGAAAAAAGAATGTTTAGGAGGAGAATATTTAGTTTAGAAATGTTCTAGGAGCAGGGTTTGAGCTTTGTAGATGTGACTGAGATTCTAGCGTCATCACTTAACAGCTGCACGACATTGACTACGTTGTATGACGCACCAAGTCTTCCTAAATTCATTCATCATACGTGAAAATGGGATAAATAGTACCTGTCTCAAAGAATTGTTCTGAAGATTATTATTTGAATATATAAAACTACTCAGGACTTTTAGGTATGAGATGTAGTGGAACATTAGATAGCTGAGTAGATAGTTTTCTCTGTATTGCTGGCATTTTATATAGGTCAGAACTGGAGTACAAGAAGTTCAGTGATTTGTGATTGTCCTAAGCTTGAATTATTTCACTCTGTTGGGCTTTGTATTTCTCCCAACTTTAGCTATTGTAAATATATTAAAGTGAATATCTTTGTATACACAGTATTTTTCTTCTCTTTTTTAACTTCTCATTTCCTTAACACTTCCTAGAGGGAAAAAAGCCCAAACAACAAAGTATTTGGTCAAATATGGGGTTTCATTTCCTAAAAAAATAACATTTTATTTCCTTACACATTCCAGAATTGTGTGTAGGCTCTGACTATACTAGTTAAACAAAAAGCTCAAATCCTAAACTGTTCATCTTCCAATGTTTTCCAGCCTGTGGTTTGTCTTTGGATCAGCAATAATTGCCTGGACAGCTATAATGGCTTCATTAATTTTTGTTTGTGTTCTGTGTTCTTTATGCAGTGATGGAAGAAATACATCTCCTGTGTCTGAAATGAACAACTGTATTTGATATAAACATTCCTGATCTAAAACGAAAATTGCATTAGGTATTTCTGCATAATCATCAGGGCAACAAAACTGAAGGTTAGCCAAAACCATTATAACAACTTCAAAATCCGGAATATTTACAGTTAAATTTATTTTTAAGTGGCATTATCAACATATTTTTATATTATCAGATGCCAAATATTTAATTTTTTCAGTACTACATACATATTCACAACTTATAGATAACCCAAAGACCCAGTTAACTGTGCTTTATTAATTAGTAATCTCTAAAGGATAGTTAACAACTTAGAAATAACTTTTTGAAGAATTTGTCCAGTCACTGTTGTGTGTATGTATTTCAAATTACTTCTGCTTTCAATCTTGTGTCTGATGTTATAAGACAAACAAAATTTCTAGCTTGTTTCATCTTCACAGATGAATTCTTCAGGTTCTGACATATATAAAATGCTTCATGGAGTTTGGTGTTTCATTTCAATGAAACTTTGGAGTTTCATTGTGTGTACTAGTCACTCAGTCTTGTCCGACTATCTGAGACCCCATGGACTGTAGCCCACCAGGCTTCTCTCCATCCATGGGATTCTCCAGGCAAGAATACTGGAGTGGGTTGCCATTTCCTTCTCCATGGGATCTTCCTGACCTAGGGATCGAACCTGGGTCTCCTGCATTGCAGGCATTAATAATAATAATATAATAGTAATAATTTTCTGCATTAGAGTTGAGAAAACTAGGGATTAAAGGAGTTAAAGAGTTTGCTCAACATCACTATTTAGTAAGTGGTAGAGCTCAGACTCAGAGAAGGCAATGGTGCCCTACTCCAGTACTCTTGCCTGGAAAATCCCATGGATGGAGAAGCCTGGAAGGCTGCAGTCCATGGGGTCACTGAGGGTTGGACACGACTGAGCGACTTCACTTTCACTTTCATGCATTGGAGAAGGAAATGGCAACCCACTCTTGCCTGGAGAATCCCAGGGACGGAGGAGCCTGGTGGGCTGCAGTCTATGGAGTTGCACAGAATCGGACATAACTGAAGTGACTTAGCAGCAGCATTGGAGCTCAAACTGGGCTTCCCATGTGGCGCTAGTGGTAAAGAACCCGCCTGTCAATGCAGGTGATTCAAGATAGGTAGGTTCCATCCCTGGTGGGAAGGTTGTGGAAATGGGTATATAATCGTAGTCTGAAAATTTTGGAGTACGCATTAGTTACTTCACCATCACTCCTTTCCTGGTTTAATTAAAGTTCAGTTCAGTTTAGTCGCTCAGTCGTGTCCGACTCTTTGCGACCCCATGAATCGCAGCACCCCAGGCCTCCCTGTCCATCACAATCTCTGGGAGTTCACTCAGACTCACGTCTATCGAGTCCATGATACCATCCAGCCATCTCATCCTCAGTCGTCTCCTTCTCCTCCTGCCCCCAATCCCTCCCAGCATCAGAGTCTTTTCCAATGAGTCAACACTTCGCATGAGGTGGCCAAAGTCCTAGAGCTTCAGCTTTAGCATCATTCCTTCCAAAGAAATCCCAGGGTTGATCTCCTTCAGAATGGACTGGTTAGATCTCCTTGCAGTCCAAGGGACTCTCAAGAGTCTTCTCCAACACAACAGTTCAAATGCATCAATTCTTTGGCACTCAGCCTTCTTCACAGTCCAACACTCACATCCATACATGACCACTGGAAAAACCATAGCTTTGACTACACGGACCTTAGTCGGCAAAGTAATGTCTCTGGTTTTGAATATACTATCTAGGTTGGTCGTAAATTTTCTTCCAAGGAGTAAGTGTCTTTTAATTTCATTGCTGCAGTCACCATCTGCAGTGATTTTGGAGCCCCCCAAAATAAAATCTGACACTGTTTCCCCATCTATTTCCCATGCAGTGATGGGGCCAGATGCCATGATCTTCATTTTCTGAATGTTGAGCTTTAAGCCAACTTTTTCACTCTCCTCTTTCACTTTCATCAAGAGGCTTTTTAGTTCCTCTTCACTTTCTGCCAAAAGGGTGGTGTCATCTGCATATCTGAGGTTATTGATATTTCTCCCGGCAATCTTGATTCCAGCTTGTGTTTCTTCCAGTCAAGCCTTTCTCATGATGTCCTCTGCATAGAAGTTAAATAAGCAGAGTGACAATATACAGCCTTGAAGTACTCCTTTTCCTATTTGGAACCAGTCTGTTGTTCCATGTCCAGTTCTAACCGTTGCTTCCTGACCTGCATGCAGATTTCTCAAGAGGCAGGTCAGGTGGTCTGGTCTTCCCATCTCTTTCAGAATTTTCCACAGTTGATTGTGATCCACACAGTCAAAGGCTTGGCATAGTCAATAAAGCAGAAATAGATGTTTTTCTGGAACTCTCTTGCTTTTTCCATGATCCAGCGGATGTTGGCAATTTGATTTTAATTAAAGTAAGTTGTAGAGAAAAATCTGCAATGTATGCAGAAATGTATTAAACAGTAAAAGCACCATTCCTAAGGGGAGCAGGGGACAGACTTTGAAAGATTCTTATATCCTCTTCAGGAAAGTATAGGAGGTTGGCTCTAAAATAATTTGAGCCAATTTACTTGCCTTGAATAACTTTTGATTTATTTATTGGAAGCTATGTCTGAATTTATCCTTCTGATAAGAAAATCATTAATTTTACCAATATAAACACATTTTGATATGGTATGCAAATTGATAATGTTTCATTATCAAGCAAGATGTGACAAAGAAGCATATACAGGACTTTGAACTGTTTAATATGATAACTAATAATTCTTGGATTATGGATTCTTGAATAGGGCATGTGACCATACTTAAACTTACACTAATATATAGCATTAAATGTGTATTCATATATATCTATACATTCATATATATATATATGTATCATCATGCTGTTTATGGTGAGATGTGCAAGCTAAGTCACTTCAGTCATGTCCAAATCTTGAGTCTGTAGCCCACCAGCATCCTCCGTCCTTGAGATTCTTCAGGCAAGAATACTGGAGTGGGATGCCACACCCTCCTCTAGGGGATCTTCCCAACCTAGAAATCAAACCTGTGTCTCTTCCATCTCCTGCATTGGGAGGTGGGTTCTTTACACTAGCACCACCTGGAAAGTCCCTAATAGTGAGATATTTATGTGTAATTTACAGACACCACAAAAGCTTGAGTTAGGAGAAAGTAAATTATTGGAGTTATTTGTTTAAATTTCTCCAAATCTACATGAAGTTTTAAATTTGGTTATATTTTTGCAGCAATAAAACTTTGTTAATCTTTGTCTTAAGGTGAAATATGGTTAACAATTTATAGAGAAAAACATACCTTTAAACTTTTATTCTCAGCATACCAATATCAGGGCACTTTTGCTCTCAGTTGCAGAACTCATTTGAAGTTCTCCATTGTAGGTGTCACAGTTTGAGTACTCCCAGAAATAGTCTCTGAGATGGAGTCAGAAGTGTAAATCTTTATTGGAGGATAACATCTGTGAGAGGAAAAGAATGAAGACTTGGGTAGGGGGAGCACTGCCAATCTGACAGCCCAGTGCAAAGACAGCCTCTCACACGCGTCTGCCATCGTGTAGAAATAGTGCAACAAGCCCTTGCATCATGACTTGTTCAATGGCTGGAGGCCACGCCCAGAGGAGTGTGCCCTTGTCTCTCACTGTCTTGATCAGTCGTTGCTGAGAACTACGTAACCAGAGTTGGAGACTGAGATGGATGCTGGAGAAGCTAGCAGCTGAAACTGTCAGCTAACCACACTCCTCATGTCTCTGCAACAAGTCCTTCCCTGAAGAAGATTCAGATTGGTGCATCTCTGTCTAAATGTGTTCTTTGCTCTGTGCTGATTCACTTCTATATACGCAGACCTTCTCCAGGGGTCTGGTTGGTCTCACTTACTGAGGCTAAACTTAGAAGAGAGAGGTAGTACTCTATCACATGGTATAGTGAGGCCTTGTGAGCAAGAAAAACAAACCTATGGTAATAGGTGTTTATTTCATGATCATAAACTACTGGCCCTTTTGGAATAGAAGGGACCAAAATATAACCAGGTGGTTGGACTCTTCTAGGAATAGTGCCATACCAAGGGTTCACACTGGTCTCTGTTGCTGGCAAATTTGATACACTGAGATGGCAAGTTCACTTAACCTTGATAAGTGGGAGTCATAGTCACTAAGGCATGTGCATAATCTTCAACTCTACCACTCAACAGCTATTCATGTCCTCATTGTATCATCACTGGGTGGTTACAGACAAAGGCTGGCTAACATCGAAATGTCAAGACGTTTGTCTACTCATATACAGAGTGCCTCTTGAACAGTGAGTAGCTTCTAGTTGGCATTGATACATAATACAAAGATCTTTTTCCTTTGTGTCCATTTTGCAAATGCTTGTTCACACGCCTCTACTCCAAACTTTCTTGCCTCTGATATCCCAGGCTTCTTTCTTCCAGGTCCCTGACCAGCTGGCCAGTTTACTTGCTGCAGTCCACATGTCTATGTATATTCTAACACTACATTGTCTGATAAGTTAGCCACTAGTCTCATATGTTACTGCTGCTGAGCTCTTGAAATGTAACTGTCCAAACTGAGATATATTGTAAATGTAGAATACAGACCAGATGTAGAAAACTTATGAAAACAAAGCCAAATATCTTATTAATTAAAAAAATATTAATATGTTACATGATAACATTTTCAATACATTGGACTAAAGAAATAGTTACTAATGAAATAGTGGGTACTAGAAAATTGAAAGCTACAGTTGTGGCTTGCATTTGTGGCTCACATTATATTTTTATTGGATAGCACTGTTTAATCCATAGAAATGAGATGAGAATGTCCACCACCCAAATCTCTGCCCATTAGAATTTCCCCCTTGCCGCTGTCTTTCGAAACCACTCTTCAGTGGGGCTGTGATGCAAAATCAAACAATTTCTGAACTTTACCTATTTACCAGACATATGCACCCATAATCTGAGTTGAGTTTTCCTCATGCTCCTTAGGGTAACTGCACAGTAGTTGCCCCTTGGTCTATCACTGTGAAATGGACAAAGGCATTGATGCAATTGTGATAGGTAACATGGAGTCTAACTACTCTACTCTTGTAGAGTCCTGCTGATGCTTGGGCCCATATGTATCATTTTCACATTATGATGGAATATGCTAGGCATGCCTGACTTTATGACTTGGTCCATAGGACAGTTCCAGATGTATAGTCACTTCTATCCAAGTGTTCTAGCATTCCATCATTAACAGGGTCAAATAGCATGCCAGCGTCTATGTTTCTGATACTGTGTAACTCTCCTTTGCAGATGTCATGGACTTGCTCCAAACCCCCAGGAGCTTACTTTGTGATTCTCTCACTGCGTCTTGCCATAAAATCCACACTAATTTTTTTTTCCATCACTGTTGCCTCCAGCACCACAGGGTCTGCTGGATAGTACTGGTCCAAGTGGCAAGGCTACTTTCAATCTAGTCTGGACTTTGTGCAGAGCTCTTTCCTGCCACAGGCCCTACTCAAGGCTAGTAACTTCTATGACACCCATACATGGTTTACAGCAGTGTTTCTAAGAGTGGTCCAAGTTGCCTCCAGGTCTTGCACCTCCTTCTTCATGATAGGGAATCAAAAATGAAGCAATTTTGTCTTTTACTTTGGAGGGGATATCATGGCACCCCTGAACAGTGGACCCCTAAAAATTATGGAAATTATAGAGGCTCAAATTACCAAACAGTGGAAACAGTGTCAGATTTTGTTTTTTTTGGGCTCCAAAATTACTGTGGATGATGATTGCAACCATGAAATTAAAAGACACGTACTCCTTAAAGTTATGACCAACCTAGATAGCATATTCAAAAGCAGAGACATTACGTTGCCAACAAAGGTCCGTCTAGTCAAGGCTATGGTTTTTCCTGTGGTCATGTATGGATATGAGAGTTGGACTGTGAAGAAAGCTGAGCACCGAAGAATTGATGCTTTTGAACTGTGGTGTTGGAGAAGACTTTTGAGAGTCCCTTGGACTACAAGGAGATCCAACCAGTCCATCCTAAAGGAGATCAGTCCTGGGTGTTCATGGGAAGGAGTGATGCTGAAGCTGAAACTCCAATACTTTGGCCACCTCATGGGAAGAACTGACTCTTTGGAAAAGACTCTTATGTTGGGAGAGATTGGGGGCAGGAGGAGAAGGGAATGACAGAGGATGAGATGGCTGGATGGCATAACTGACTCGATGGAGTCGGTGAGCTTGACTCCAGTGGAGTTTGACTCCACTTCACTCAAACTCAATGAGTCTGAGTGAACTCTGGGAGTTGGTGATGGACAGGGAGGCCTGGTGTGCTGCGATTCATGGGGTTGCAAAGAGTCGGACATGACTGAGTGACTAAACTGAACTGAACTGAAATTACCACAAAGTAAATTGTCCCTACTGTCTAAAATTCATGTATCTCATTAATGCCATATCTCATCCTACCATGTTAATGACCTCTTGCATACACTGATTGATACACATGATATAATTTATATAATAGGTCAATATAATCTGTGGAATGCACAGATGGATGGATGTCTATCTCAGGCTCCATATCTCTTTGGATAAAATGATGACAGAGGACAATATAAGCCAAACTGTAAATAAATATTCTTGTTAATTACCTACATATGGAAACTATTTCTAATCATCTTTTTAAATTTAGATTGAATGCATACTTTATATCAGTGGCCATATACCATGTGCTTGGGGCCATATTAATTTCCTCTAGCAACAATATCATGTCTGCTTGGCAGCTGCTGTGTGAAAGTGTGTTCAGTTCAGTTCAGTTCAGTCGCTCAGTCGTGTCCGACTCTTTGAGACCCCATGAATTGCAGCACGCCAGGCCTCCCTGTCCATCACCATCTCCCGGAGTTTACTCAGACTCATGTCCATCGAGTCAGTGATGTCATCCACCCATCTCATCCTCGGTTGTCCTCTACTCCTCCTGCCTCCAATCCCTCCCAGCATCAGAGTCTTTTCCAATGAGTCATCTCTTCGCATGAGGTGGACAAAGTACTGGAGTTTCAGCTTTGGTATCATTCCTTCCAAAGAAATCCCAGGGCTGATCTCCTTCAGAATGGACTGGTTGGATCTCCTTGCAGTCCAAGGGACTCTCAAGAATCTTCTCCAACACCGCAGTTCAAATGCATCAATTCTTCAGCACTCAGCCTTCTTCACAGTCCAACACTCACATCCATACATGACCACAGGAAAAACCACAGCCTTAACTAGACGGACCTTAGTCGGCAAAGTAATGTCTCTACTTTTGAATATACTATCTAGATTGGTAGTTGGCAAAGTAATGTTTCTGCTTTTGAATATGCTATCTAGGTTCGTCATAACTTTTCTTCCAAGGAGTAAGCGTCTTTTAATTTCATGGCTGCAGTCACCATCTGCACTGATTTTGGAGCCCCCCAAAATAAAATCTGACATTGTTTCTACTGTTTCCCCATCTATTTCCCATGAAGTGATGGGACCAGATGCCATGATCTTCGTTTTCTGAATGTTGAGCTTTAAGCCAACTTTTTCACTCTCCTCTTTCACTTTCATCAAGAGGCTTTATAGCTCCTCTTCACTTTCTGCCATAAGAGTGGTGTCATCTGCATATCTGAGGTTATTGATATTTCTCCCGGCAATCTTGATTCCAGCTTGTGTTTCTTCCAGTCCAGCCTTTCTCATGATGTCCTCTGCATATAAGTTAAATAAGCAGGGTGACAATATACAGCCTTGACGTACTCCTTTTCCTATTTGGAACCAGTCTGTTGTTCCATGTCCAGTTCTAACTGTTGCTTCCTGACCTGCATGCAGATTTCTCAAGAGGCAGGTTAGGTGGTCTGTTATTCCTATCTCTTTCAGAATTTTCCACAGTTGATTGTGATCCACACAGTCAAAGGCTTTGGCATAGTCAATAAAGCAGAAATAGATGTTTTTCTGGAACTCTTTTGCTGTCCAACTCTTTGAGACCCCATGAACTGTAACCTGCCAGGCTCCTTTGTCCATGGAATTCTCTGGGCAAGAATACTGGAGTGGAAACTTCAAAATATACATTACCGTACTTTTTTTTTTTTAATTTTACTTTATTTTACTTTACAATACTGTATTGGTTTTGCCATACATCAACATAAAAAGAAAAAGAATATTGAACTGGGTTGCCATGCTTTTCTCCAGAAGATCTTCCTGACCCAGGGATAGAACCTGGGTCTCCTGCATTGAAGGCAGATTCTTTACCATCTGAGCCACCAGGGAAGCTTCTGCTTAGTTGAGCTTGTGATAGTACAAAATCATTCTCCAGGACCTATTTTGTTTCTGCAGAGTCCAGACTGGTGAACTACATGGGAATATTTCATGACTATTGCTAGGCAGATTCTTTACCATCTGAGCCACCAGGGAAGCTTCTGCTTAGTTGAGCTTGTGATAGTACAAAATAATTCTCCAGGACCTATTTTGTTTCTGCAGAGTCCAGACTGGTGAACTACATGGGAATATTTCATGACTTTTGCTCAGTATCCTTTAGATATTTAAAGGTGGCATAAATCTCCACCATTTTCCCAGTTTGTGATAGTGCTTTTGATTTACTCTTTAAGTTCAGGTGTGCGCATGGGCACATTCAAAATCTTCTACTTGGGCTTATACATAGTAATGATTCTTATCCGTTAAGCTCAGGACTCAGCATATTCTGGTACATCAGTCCCAGCTATATATTGGGGATTTGGAGAAATAATCTGTGGGTGGAGCTGTGAATCCTAGTGGACCCACTGTATGTCAGACTTTGGCCAGGATCCTATTTATTTCCTATCTCCCCCAAACCCCAACTCTACCAGATACAAAATAGTGACATTTTGGGTCTCCAGATATCAATGTCACCTTGGACCCTGTGCAAATGTCTTTTAAATGTTAGAGTATCACCATTTTTCAGTGTTCAGTTCAGTTCAGTCGCTCAGTCGTGTCCGACTCTTTGCGACCCCATGAATCGCAGCACACCAGGCCTCCCTGTCTATCACCAACTCCCGGAGTTCACTCAGACTCATGTCCATCGAGTCAGTGATGCCATCCAGCCATCTCATCCTCTGTCGTCCCCTTCTCCTCCTGCCCCCAATCCCTCCCAGCATCAAAGTCTTTTCCAATGAGTCATCTCTTCGCATGAGGTGGCCAAAGTACTGGAGTTTCAGCTTTAGCATCATTCCTTCCAAAGAAATCCCAGGGCTGATCTCCTTCAGATGATTCTTATCTGAAGGGTTGGATCTCCTTACAGTCCAAAGGACTCTCAAGAGTCTTCTCCAGTGTAGCATCATACAAATAAATGAATTTAGGTCCCCCTGAGGGAGAAGTGGGAAAATTCATTACAGTGTTTATTTGCCATGGTGTTATAACACCCTATAGGGTTCTTTCCCTTGGGAACCTGGGGATTGGATCTTTTGTCAACAGATCCTCTGTTTGAAAACTAGCTCAGGTCAAGAAATGGGGTAAGGAATCGCAAATTTTTATTGGGACAATTGCACATTGGCTCTTGGTTTCTTTGGATTGTATATACTTAGTTCCCTTGTTGGCTACCCCTAGCATGCTGTGTTCTATTAACTCTCTCTGTTGTTCTCTGCAGGTGAGGCTTTCTTGGTTGCTACTCAGAATTGTTGGTCCATACCAGAATTACAACCCACTGGCAGCTGGTACCTAAGGCCATTTGACTGCCAATGCTTTGGGGTACTGTTCCCTCATGGCCATCGGTAAACCCAGTTCTGTGGCAGTCTTCCTTACCGTTAGCCCTGACCTACAGAGGAGAGCCACCATTCACCTTCTTAGTGATGCTGGTACCTCTCTCACCAGTGCATTCCCTTGGGGAATGGTGTGACATTCGTATGTAAATCCTCTGGTGAGTTTTTGGTCTCAAGAAACATGTCTACTCTAATATGCTCACTTCTCTGGTTGTTTTAATCCTGTCCACTGTCTGCCACAGTATTTCTGGGATCTCAACTTTTCCAGCAAGGGACAATGCTATTTTTCAGAGTAGGAGACACCCTAGCAGAATGTTTATACCATTCCCTGAGGATTTTTACTTACTATTGTGCCAAATCCTTTAATTGAAGAAATTGCCACCATACCAATAAATTGTTCTTAATAGTCTAAATTGGGCTTCCCTGGTGGCTCAGATGGTAAAGAATCTGTCTACAGTGTGGGAGACCCAGGTTAGATCCCTGGGTTGGGAAGATCCCCTGGAGAAGGAAATGGCTACCCACTCCAGTATTCTTACCTGAAAAATTCCATGGACAGGGGAGCCTGGAGGGCTACAGTCCATAGAGTTGCAAGGAGTTGGACATGACTGAGTGACTAACACATATAGTTTAATGTTCTGGCACCCTTTAGTTTGGCATTTGCAAAATCCATTCCTATGAAACATGTTTTTTCAGACTTGCAGCTGTTCCTCCTATATGAAATCTAGCATTTCCTCGGCAGGGTTATGCTCTTACTTAACTCAGATTGTGAGCCTGGCTGCCAAGAGAGGCAGGCAGCCTCTGGAGGAGACCTTTTGCCTTGTGAGAGAAAATCTGAATCATCTTCTCATATGCAGCAAAAGCTAGTTCTTAGTGGAGAGTAGTGGCCCTACTATGCAGATTCTGAAGGTTCAGAGAAGTCTTGGGAATCAAATCTTTGGGACACCCAGATATTTCCATTCCATGTATCACTGTCCCCGTTTCCCAGACCTGTTTTGGTTAAGCATTCAATTGTTATTGGAGGTCAGTCACTGTGATTCCAAAATTCTGGATTTGATTTTCAAATTTTTTCTGGTTTCCTTATATATAATACGGGTCTTCCCTGGCAGCTCAGACAGTAAAAAATCTGCATGCAATGCAGGAGACCTGGGTTCAATCCCTGGGTCAGGAAGATCCCCTGGAGTAGGAAACAGCAACCCACTCTAGTACTCTTGCCTGGAGAATCCCCATGGACAGAGGAGCCTGATGGGCTACAGTCCATGGGTCACAAAGAGTCGAACATGGCTGAGTGACCAAGTACAATATATGATACAAAGGCTTCTTTTCAGTCCACCAAAAAATTCTCTGACTTTCATAGTTAATTAAAAATTGTCTATTTATTTCTCACCATTTTTCTATGATCAAGTCTTTAATATAGTAACAATCATTTTAATATTCTTGGATATATCATTTCTTCCATTTATTTCAATCTCAATCTTTTCAGCACTGAATTCTCTTCTGTAGACAAGTCAGCAACAATTGGATAGCTACCTTGTGCAAGGGGTCAACTGAGCACAATTTACTACTGGGGCAAGAGTGCTCATTATTATCTAGTCCAAATATTCCATCTTGCCACATGCTTTACTGGATTATCTCCGTGCCAACTGTCACAGGTTAAGTTCTAGAAGCAGACTCTGGGATGGTGTTAGAAATGGAAAAAAAAAAAAAAATTTGAAGGGAGTAATATCTATGAAAGGAGAGGGGAGAAAATAGTTTCCTTACTTGTCCAACTTACTCTTAAGTTGGTTACCATTAAAGTGCAAACTTAAATGATTTTTAAAAATAACTGGCCAGCTTTGCTTGTTTTACTGGGGAGAGGGTGGAAAGAACTCCTCATGCCACCATTATGAAAGTGAATCTTCCCTAGAATTTATTTGCTATAATTACTTTACAAGTACAGCTTCTATTTTCCATGTTTCATAGTCTATATATGGCTTATATTTTTTAAAAAAGGAGAATGAGAAAATTATTTATCTTTGAACTCAAGTTCATGTTCTATATTGGCTAAATATCATAACTCATATTTATCTATGGTATAAATAAATTATTATTTTTAAAATGTGAAAATACTGAAAGTATTGCATGACTTAGTCCAAAACTTATCTTTTTTTTTAATGTAATGCACTTGCCTTTGGTGTTGAGAAGCGTCAGAAAAAGAATTTTTTTCTAGATATTTTCTGAGTTGAGTAAGAGTAGTTCTGACCTATATTTCAAAGTAAAAAGGATTTGCTTTGGACAAAATCCAATTACCACCTTGTTTTCTGAAGTTATTCAATTAATTATTAAATTTATTTAGTAATAAATTTAGAAAGCTTTCATATATCTAAGATAACTTTGCTTTTTAATATTTTCTTCACATAACTCATTTTTAATTTTTACCATAAACAGATGGTTTTGGAAAATAGAAGTAAGAAAATGCCTATTTTCTTGAAACCAACTCTAGAGCTAAACATATACATACATAAAAGTACCACAGTTTATGAAAATAGAGAACTCAGTCAATTTACTTCTGTTAGATCTCATCAAGCACTTTCTCACCATTGAAACATTGGAATATGAAAGACGCCACTGCTGCTGCTAAGTCGCTTCAGTCGTGTCTGACTCTGTGCAACCCCACAGACAGCAGCCCACCAGGCTCCCCTGTCCCTGGGATTCTCCAGGCAAGAACACTGGAGTGAGATGCCATTGCCTTCTCCAATGGAAGACACTAGTTTTCCCTTAAAATGTATTGAATGTACTTTGAGTACAACTCCATGGAAAGCCAAAATTTAAACCATATGTTAGTAAATAGGAATACAGATCATGGAAAGGATATTGCTTGTAAATCAAAATTCAGTTGCCATTCTTACTCCTGCTGTTTGCTAAATAGGTCTTATGATTCCAAATATGTTGTAATTGCTTAGTATATTTTGCCAAATGAAAGGACCCAAGTGAAAAATAATATATTATGTTTTAAAGATTAAGTGACATTGGTAGGCTTGTAATTCTCATTGTTTCAGAGTTGTTTTGATTGTGTCTTGTTGGAAAATCTTATTTTTTTTAAGAGTAAGAACTTTAGAATTTCATAATTCTTAATAGCAATGTGAACTGATCAGTTACTCATCACACAGTTTTGAACAAGACACCTAAATTCTCTGAGCTTAAATTTCCTTATGTATGAAATCATGAAAATTCTACCTAGTTGGCACAATTAACTGTAAGAAAGTATATGAAACCTGGCACAATGTCTGGCACTTTGTATAAACCAAAAGTTCATGTCTTCTCTCCTTCCAATTAATCATGGCAAAGCAATCCTGTTTAAAGTCATAAGTGTTTTTCACATTAAAACTTCTATAATTTAGCAGTCAAGTCTTAATTTTGGCAGATGCAGTTATTTGTATGTGTGTGTGTATTTCTGATTTAATGGCAAAATGTGTTGCACTTTTCTAGAGGACCAGGGCAGGTAAATGATCAATAAAATCATATGAATATGTACATATGATGTACATTATGTAAATATGTACATTCTGTAAGTAAAGGAAGAGTTTGAAAAAGGTTGTCATCACTGGAATCTGTGTTGAGATGGAGACTTTCCTTCAGTCTTCATTTCTTCAGCAAATATTAATTGCATTCCTAGTGTGTTATAAGTCAAAGATCCAATGATGAAGAATCCAAGCATGGTCCTTGTTTGAATGGAACTTATTGTAATAGAGAGGTGTTAAGCAAATTGTCATACCATTAATGACTGATATCTGGTTCTTTGAGTGCATATCATAGGAGGCTTTGACCCAGTTAGGAAGGTGAGGAAAGTGAGGAGGTGATGACTGAGCTGATAAATAAGAATTCAGTAGGGGCTATTTACATAAACAGAGGTGGAAATGGAATTCCAAATAGGAAGAACAACACTCACCAAGTACTTATGCAAAACATAAATGAGACCTAAAATATACTAGTGTGGTCAAAGCATAGGGAGGAAGAAAAAGATGATGAAATTTTAGAAATAGTCATCATCCTAGATTATACTAAGAATGTTTATCCTTATTATAAGTGTGACAGGAAACAATTAAAATGATTTAAACAAGGGTAGGGTTAAGCATGAGGTAGATGACGAATTACCATATTTTATAGACAACTCTGGATGGGCAAGAGTAGATTTATGTATATCAATCAAATGTCTCTCAGCAGAGCAGAAGTGGGGGTCAGAGAGGATGGTCTAGGTAGATGGCAACAGAGGGAATGTATGGAATAGAGAAAATGATGGCTAGGAGAGTCTTAGAGGCTAAAATCATCAGGCCTTTGTGATATGGAGGGTGAGAAAAAGGAATAAAGGATCACTTTTAGGTTTTCCAGTGGGATAATGTTTCATTCGATGTAGAATCTGTCATCTTTAAGCCTAATATGATATCTCAAATCATGACTTACTCTGGAGAAATTTATTAATCATCATTAGATCACAAGATTTCTGTATTAGTGATACATTTGATGTATTTTGGGGCCAGTATACTAGTATTTTTTCATTCTAAATGACTCCTTTCCAGTTCTTTGAATATTAACCTGTCTAAGTTTGGTAGTACTGCATAATTACTAAAGCTGTTTTATTTCTTATATTCTATGAAATTGTGGCAATTTGGAAAAGGATTCAGCAAAATTGAAAATTGTTTACCTTAACTATGTAGTTCATTAAAAAATCAAACATAATTTAAAAAGCAAAATTCTTCATTGGTGGCATCTCCTTTTCTTAATCTTAGAAAATTCAATTTTCTAAAATATTAAGGTTAATCTATTACAAATATGTTCATATTTCTATGTATGATGGTAATTTTATAATTTTGAGAGATTTTCAGACCACAGTCCCAGAATACTTGCTGTGGTCTCTGTTAACTCAGTTCTATTAGAAGAAAACCTAGAGGGTGGTCTGGTGATGGAATTAAGCAAGGCATAAGTTAAAATGTAATGCAAAGATCTGAGTTGCTACAAATTCAACTCATCAGAATGGCTAGGGAATTGATTTCTTAATGTTGGCATTTTCTGATTAATTGAAGAAAAATACTTTTTTAAACCATTTGAAAGTGTACATTTTAGTAACACATAAAAATCTACTTCTTGTCATACTAAACAGAGTGCAATGACCTTGGATTGAAATTTCCTTGACCCTATAGGATCCAGAAGAGATTAAGAAGAGGTGGCAAGAATACACAGAAGAATGATTAAAAAAAAGGTCTTAATGACCTGGATAACCATAATGGTTGAGAGTCCCTTGGACAGCAAGGAGATCAAACCAGTCAATCCTAAAAGAAATCAACCATGAATATTCACTGGAAAGACTGATGCTGAAGCTGAAGCTCCAATACTTTGGCCACCTGATACAAAGAATTGACTCATTGGAAAAGACACTGATGCTGGGAAAGATGGAAGGCAGGACAAGAAGGGTGTGACAGAGGATGAGATGGTTTGTATAGCAACTGACTCAATGGACACAAGTTTGAGCAAACTCCAGGAAATAGTGAAAGAGAGGGAAGTCTGGTGAGCTGCAGTCCACAGGGCTGCAAAAAGTCAGGCACAACTGAGTGACTGAACAGCAGTAACCACGATGTTGTGGCCACTCACTTAGAGCCAGACATCCTGGAGGGTGAAGTCAAGTGGGCCTTAGGAAGAATTATTACAAACAAAGCTAGTGGAGGTGATGGAATTTCAACTGAACTATTTAAAATCCTAAAATATGATGTTAAAGTGCTGCACTCAATATGTCAGCAAATTTGGAAAAATCAGCAGGAACCACAAAACTGGAAAAGGTCAGTTTTCATTCCAATCCCAAAGAAGGGCAGTGTAATAGAATGTTCAAACCATACATCCATAGTATGTGAACTAAGAATTTCCAGATATACAACCTGGGTTTAGAAAAGGTAGAGTAACCAGAGATCAAATTACTAACATCCATTAGATCATTGAAAAAGCAAGGGAATTCCAGAAAAACATCTGCTTCTGCTTCATTGACTACACTAAAGCCTTAACTGTGTGGATCACGACAAACTGTGGAAATTTCTTAAAAAGAATGGGAATAACAGATCACCTTACCTGTCTCCTAAGAAACCTGTATGTGAGTCAAGAAGCAATAGTTAGACCTGGACATGGAACAACTGACTGGTTCCAAATTGGGAAAGGAGTACATCAAGGCTGTATGTTGTCACTCTGCTTATTTCACTTATATGCAGAATACATCATGAAAAATGCTAGGCTGGGTGAATCACAAGCTGGAATCAAGATTGCCAGGAGAAATAACAACAACTTCAGATATGCAGATGACACCACTCTAATGGCAGAAAGTGAGGAGGAAATAAAGAGCTTCCTAATGAGGGTGAAAGAGGAGAGTGAAAAAGTTGGCTTAAAACTCAACATTCAAAAAACTAAAAGCAGAATTCAGTCCTATCCTTTATGGGAAACAGAAGGGGAAAAAGTGGTAACAGTGACAGATTTTATTTTCTTGGGTTCCAAAATCACTGTGGATGGTGATTGGAGCCATGAAATTAAAAGATTCTTGCTCCTTAGAAGGAAAGTTATGACAAACTTAGATAGTATATTAGAAAGCAGAGGCATCATTTTGCTGACCAAGTCCATATAATCAAGGCTATGGTCTTTTCTGTAGTCATGTATGAATGTGAGGATTGGACCATAGGAAGGCTGAATGCCAAAGAATTTATGCTCTCAAATTGTGGTGCTGGAGAAGACTCTTAAGAGTCCCTTGGACAGCAAGGTGATCAAACCAGTCATTCCTAAAGGAAATCAACCCTGAATACACATTGGAAGAACTGATGCTGAAGCTGAAGCTCCAATACTTTGGCCCCTCATGCCAAGAGCCAACTGATTGGAAAAGACCCTGACGCTGGGGAAGACTGAAGGCAAAAGGAGAAGAGGGTGACTGAGGATGAGATAGTTGGATGGCATCACCAATTCAATGGATATGAACTTGGCAAACTCTGGGAGAAAGTGAGGGACAGGGAGGCTTGGGGTGCTACAGTTCATGGGGTCACAAAGAGTTGGATACAACCTAATGAACAACAACAGTGGATAATTCTATGAAATATGAACCAAGTGTTTCACTACTTGGACATACTGTAGTTTTTTCAGTATGCTGAAGGATTAATAGGGCTAAACTCTAAGGGAATTTAAAGTGCCTCTAAAGTTCCTGGTGGCTCAGTGGTAAAGAATCTGCCTGCAATGCAGGGACATGGTTTCAATTCCAGGGTTGTGAAGATCCCCTGGAGAAGGAAATGGCAACCCACTCCAGTATTCTTGCTTAGGAAATCCCAGGAACAAAGGAGCCTGGCAGTCTACAGTCTATAGTGTTGCAAAAGAATAGAACACAACTTAGCAACTAAACAACAACCCATTAGTAGTTATTCTAGAATGAATTACAAATCAACTTATTTTTCACATATTGTTACATTTTGTTTCCCTTGTCCTGCCAGTACATCCCATATTGAATCATTCTAAAAGAGTAAATAATTTTCTCTTATTAAAATACTATTGATATTCCATGTATAGTATTTCATTCTTTAAAGAAATCTGATTTTTTCACAGGCAACTTGTGCTCAGAAAATAAACAATAAGAACACACACACCAAAAAGTGTTTCTGGAGGCCAATATTTTGTTTGCAGAAGTTCTTTTAATGTACGTAAATATTGGAATCATTTAACATATTGTGTCATGTGTATATCTTATTTAAAAACTATTGTTAAATATTTATTATTCTTTAAGATCAAATATATTAACTTCTTTTTATATTAACAAGAAATTTTCTAAATTCATAATTTCTTCCAAAATTTTAAAACTTGGTAAGTCACTTATAGTCGTGTCCAGCTCTTTGCAACCTCATGGACTGTAATCTTCCAGGCTCTTCTGTCCAAGGGGATTCTCCAGGCAAGAATACTGGAGTGAGTAGCCATTTCCTTCTCCAGGGGATCTTCCTGACCCAGGGATCGAACCCATGTCTCTATGTTTCCTGCATTGGCAGGCAGGTTCTTACCACTAGCACCACCTGGGAAGCTTAGTTTTTAAAGCTATCAGCCTTCAAAACTCACAAAATTTTAAAATGCATTATACTGTATGCAACTAAGAAATTGCCAAAACTGATATGCATGTTTTTTAATCATGTGGTGAAAAAGTATTGCCTTTGGCTGCAACTATTCTTGCCAGTTTTGAGGCCACAGAGTAAAGCTTTATCCGTACCGCTGCTGCTGCTGCTGCTAAGTCGCTTCAGTCGTGTCTGACTCTGTGCGATATCCTTACTAGCTGATAAAAATCATTTGAATTTGGGAGACTTAACAAGTTTTAAGCAATCCCTGGTATTTCAGATGAACACCATAAAATCTATGAGGGCTGCTACTTCTCTGTGGTTTTGCCATGTCCCATTTTTAAGAAAGATGAAGAATTTGGTTCTGTTCCTTTGTGGTTATAAGAAGCTACATGATGAGTCTCTTACAGTTAGTATCTGGGCATGGTGGTGAATGCCCAAGGTGAATAATCATAGGCTGCCTTGCCTGAGTCTCTTATACTGGCCTAGCCTATGTGTTTTTCGCTCCCACTCCCCTGTGGCTATTCATTCAGAATCTATCTTTCATGAATAGAATAAAGTCAGCACTAACTGCTTTGTTTTTGATGGTGAAATTCTACCAAACCTTTCTTCTTTCTCCTCTACCATATCTTTCTTGTGTGTTAGTTGCTCAGTCTTGTCCAACTTTTTGCGACCTCATAGACTGTAGCCCGCCAGGCTCCTCTGTCCATGAGATTCTCTAGGCAAGAATACTGGAGTGGATTGCCATTCCCTTCTCCAGAGGAACTTCCTGACCCAGGGATCACACCCAGGTCTCCTGCATTGCAGGCAGATTCTTTACAGTTTGAGCTACAGGGAAGTCCTTACCACTGCACAAACTATACACACTATGTATATCCATTCAGGCTAATTAGATTACTCTTTAGTAACAAATACCCACATTTTGTAGTTTTAAGCAACGTAAGTTATTCTTGCTTATGTTATGTGTCCATTGTAGATTGGCTGGAGATTCTGGCCCCTGTTATTCTCACTTGGACCCCAGACTGAGAGAGTGGTTTCTGGAAACTGGCCAGTTGCTGTGGTACAGAAAACCAAGAGCATGGTGAATCGTGTTCACATATACACCCAGACTGCCATTTATCGCATTTCATTTGCTGAGGTAAGTTGTATGGCCACACACAACTATAAGGAAGCAGACCATTGCAATTCCATGTTTCTGGAAGGATACATATAAGTATTTGGTGACCAGCACTAATGACTTCCTCAGTCTGCCTTCACCCTCCCAGCACCCCACATGGAAGGATATAAATGTATGAAGTGTTTAAAACTTTAAAATGTCCTATGGCTTTACTCTATTTGGAAAGAATAACAAAGAATAATAGTCATTTGAAATACTTGTCCTTTTAATCAATAAAATAACAATATTAATTTCTCAATTCATTCCAAGTATTCCATCATTTGGATGATAGTCTGGATACTTTTGAAACTACAAGGTAGATTATGTTTACAATTAATCTCAGGGGTTAACATAAACAACTTTTGGAGACAAAATATGTGACATTTGGACTTGGGTATCCGCAGCCTGGAATGGGATGAACTGCTCTTGAAGCTGTGTCTTAATGTACTTCCTCCATGGAGTTTTCTTTCAGTAGTGTAACTTGTGATTCTACTGCTCTTAGAAAAACTTCTGTCTCTAAAGAGTCAGTACTAGCTACACAATTAACCTTGACTTTGAGAAGGAAATTTTCCTGAATACTGTGTGGGAGGAATAATTGCAAGTATTTTTAACATTTCTTTTGCTTAATGCTTTCTAATCAATTATCCTGAAGGGGAGTAGATTTTGTGACCAGCTTTACATTTAGGTCCTTATTTCAATGGACCACTCTGCATCATTTAACAGTCTTGACCACTCCCACTGTCTTGAAACATTGTCCCATCCTGGGTTCCATGATACTGTTCTTTCCTGTCTGGCTAGAAACTCTTATTTAAGTTCTTTTATTTGTTTGTCTTCCTTCCCCACCCCATCTGGTTTACTTCCTGTTGCTTCCCTTTACCTCCAAAATCTCCAAATCTTTTCCCCCTCCAACTGCCCCATGGCAGTAGCTTTACTTCAGATAGTCAAATTACTCCCTGGGAGCAATTCACTCTCTTCTTAAATCTCTTTCCTTTGAATCTCTGTCCATCTTTCTCTGTCACTTTCCAGGAAGATCTTTTATAGGGCAAGTGCAAGCTACTAGTATAATCATCAGAGTTGTTTTAAAAGTAACCCACTTTTATTATTCTAGTTTAACTTTCTGCTATATCCATCAAAGTCAAGTCTGAAATCACATAAATGTACCAGGTTCTTTCAAGGCTCCAAAGAGTCAGCATGGAACGTGGAAAGGCACAGATTTTGGGGGTCAGGTATATCCAGATTCAAATCCTAGATTTGAAAATTATGAGCTACTTGACCTTGAGCAAGTTACCTAAACTCTCTGAACATCTGTTTTATCCTCTCTTCAATGGGGATGATAATCATGATTCATATAATTATTTTGAGTATTAGGCTTGATATATGTAAAGTGCTTATCACAATAACTGGAACATAGTTGAGTTTCCATAAGTGGTAGTTATTATATCGTCATATCTGTATAGACAGACAGTGTTCCTTAGACATGACATTTCTAACCTTATTTCATGGCAAATTCATATTCATACTTTATAATGACACAGTTCTCAATGCCTATATTCTTCAACTTGCCCCTCTAGGAAAAATTACCTTATTCCTTAGTACTCTGCTCACTAACACATTGTGATTGGTTCTTATATAGGTTATACTATTGACTGGATCAAGGGTGGACTAAAATCCAAATCCACTTGTGTCTAATACTTTGCCTTCTAGGATCTAGATTAGATAATATAATAGGATTGACTATCAGTAGTAAGTGGTCAGTCCATAGTAAGAGAACTGAGAGTATGGAGAAGGCCATGAAATAGGAAGACAAAAAGTCCTCAAGCTATGAGTCCCTTGGAAAAGAACAGAAAAAGTATAAATAGTTGGTATCTGGGGGATTTTGTCACCCTGCTTATTTAACTTATATGCAGAGTACATCATGAGAAATGCTGGGCTGGAAGAAGCACAAGCTGGAATCAAGATTGCCGGGAGAAATATCAATAACCTCAGATATGCAGATGACACCAACCTTATGGCAGAATGTGAAGAGGAACTCAAAAGCCTCTTGATGAAAGTGAAAGAGGAGAGTGAAATAGTTGGCTTAAAGCTCAACATTCAGAAAACAAAGATCATGGCATCCGGTCCCATCACTTCATGGGAAATAGATGGGGAAACAGTGGAAACAGTGTCAGACTTTATTTTGAGGGGCTCCAAAATCACTGCAGATGGTGATTGCAACCATGAAATTAAAAGACGCTTACTCCTTGGAAGAAAAGTTATGACCAACCTAGATAGTATATTCAAAAGCAGAGACATTACTTTGCTGACTAAGGTCCGTCTAGTCAAGGCTATGGTTTTTGCAGTGATCATGTATGGATGTGAGAGTTGGACTGTGAAGAAGGCTGAGCGCCGAAGAATTGATGCTTTTGAAGTGTGGTGTTGGAGAAGACTCTTGAGAGTCCCTTGGACTGCAAGGAGATCCAACCAGTCCATTCTGAAGGAGATCAGCCCTGGGATTTCTTTGGAGGGAATGATGCTGAAGCTGAACTCCAGTACTTTGACCACCTCATGCAAAGAGTTGACTCATTGGAAAAGACTCTGATGCTGGGAGGGATTGGGGGCAGGAGGAGAAGGGGACAACAGAGGATGAGATGGCTGGATGGATGGCATCACTGACTCGATGGACATGAGTCTGAGTGAACTCTGGTAGTTGGTGATGGACAGGGAGGCCTGGCATGCTGCAATTCATGGGGTCGCAAAGAGTCGGACATGACTGAGCGACTGAACTGAACTGAACTGAACTGAACTGAACTGGGGGATTTTTTTTCCCAGTCACCTTCATAGTTATCTTTGTGGTTAATGTGCTCCATATCAAAACAAAGAAACACACAAACAAAACTCTCAGGCTCAACACAATGCTGATCCTCTGCTTCTTGTAACCACTTTATAAAGATGTGCCTCATATGTTACCTTTCAGAGTGCTCTGCTGATTCCTCCTAGGAGTAGCTTCTTTGGGGTCCCAGAATATTTTGTACATATATTTTTTATAGAACTTATTCTAGTAATCTCTATTTATCATAACATGATGGGAATTTCTGTTTTTCTTTGTAGTTCTAGCACATAATATATTCTCTGACATACAGTAGATGATGAGTGAATACTGATTTACGAATAATAAATGAATAAAGAAGTGAATTCTTGCTTATCCTTCCTATAGGACTCAGAAAAGCACTATCACTTACAGGTTAAGTGATGTTAAAGTGGTGCACCTATATTTTTAAACTGAGTGATTAGCTTCTGTTAAGAGTAAATGACATTAGCCACCTTGTTCAGGTTAACAGAGAGAAAAGTACAGTCACAAAGCGTTTTTTTACTTTCTTTACTTTCTTTACTTTCTAACCTGAAATCAACAGGGACATTATGTAACACATTCCTGCTGCATTTTGTGAAAATGAAGATTTGTGAACTGTGCTAAAGCAAGAGCAAAACTTTGGTTAAGTGAATTATATAATTAAATTCTGCATCCTAACACTCCATGAATTTATAGGGTCTATTGTGTAATTAGTTTACAAAAGAAAGAGCATTGGAGTTATTTACGACAGATGTTCACCTAACTTAAAACAGGAAGAGAGTATTTACTTCTATGTAGTTATTACAATGTAATTAAAACCATAAAACCACCTTATCTGAATTTCAAAGCTCAAGCATATTTTTTTCTTTTTTTGGCCTTATTGACTACATTACTCTTTGCTGATCATGCAAAGATCATAGGAAAAGGCCGCAGGTTGGCCACTGTAGGCTTGCCAGATATTTTAGTAAGGTTTTATTTATTCTTTTGCTCCAGTTTTCAGTGGATGATGAGATAAAATTTCTGAAAAGTATGTATGTTGACAGAAACACATGTAGAATATGTCTGGTGACGAAAATCATCTTTCTGCCTATGTTCTGAGAGTGTAAGAAGGAAAAAGGAGGTGGTTCAATTACCATGTGCTAAAAGAAGATCTGAGTTTTATGCGAGTAGTTAGTGCGGGTGTGTTAAACCACTTTGGTCATGTCTGACTCCGCAATCCTATAAACTGTGGCCCACCAGGCTCCTCTGTCCATGGGATTCTCTAGGCAAGAATACTGGAGTGGGTTGCCATTTCTTCCTCCAGGGGATTTTCCTGACCTACGGGTCAAACCTGTGTCTCTTATGTCTCCTTCATGGGCAGTGGGTTCTTTTCCATTAGCGCCACCTGGGAAACCCCAGTTAGTGTATAAACCACTGCTATAATTTCCAGACAGTAAAGAGGCAGAAATACAACTGTCCTCTGATAGATATCTAGATTGCCTATATATGATTTTATATACACTATCATAAATGTGGATATGGAGAATTCACTGTGCTTTTACCATATACTGTGCTGATTAGAGATGGTCTTAGGCTCTCCACCCTCCATGGTAAATCTGCTGGAGGGAAAGTTCCTGCAGGAAATACTAGTTAGATTTAAAAAATAAAAAGCAAACAACAACAACAACAAAAAACTCCACAAACTATCTCTTTCTTCAAGGCCTTCATAGAAATATGCCCAGATGTCAAATGTCTGCTTCAATCAGTTCAGCTCATTCCACCATAATCATTTGCTTGTTACAGGAGATTTCCGACTCCTCCAGAATGGCTCCCTGGGATCAGGGTGATATTATTCAGGGATTTGACAACATGTGCAAACTCTTTTTGAATTAATTTTCAAAGTCTTTTGTGACTGGTGTCAATTTGGCAACAGGGTTCTTTCATATTCATAGGCCCAAGGTCTAGGGTCTGGGGGTTGTTAATTTTAAGAATTTCCTCTTCAACAACTCCCTTTCACCTTCCAGAAGACAGAAGTTCTATGAACACCAGAATATTAGAATTAAAATAGGGAGGGAGACATAGAGTTTGAGCTTTTAAGTTTGACTTTTTGACTCTGATAAGAATTTTTAATGGCAACATAAGTAGGGTTGAAGCTTAGAATCTGCTTCATTCAAGGCCTCCAAATCCTCACAAAAAGAAAATTTTCAGCTCTAAATGTGGCCCTTATTATAAAATGCATCATTTATACTACAAAAATCATTTTACATATATAAAAAAGATTAAGTAGTTAAAATGGAGACAAAATATTGGCTAAGGTTTTAAAATTTCTTATAAAAATTATTTATTAAAATTGAACTACAGAAGACAGAAAACATTTCACAACTTCATTTTGCTCATTGTTGCCCGGAAGACATCATGAAACATCCTCAGGTCCACAGCACGGGGTTGGGCACAATATAAAGAAAGCTAAAGAAAAACAACCCTTTCTAACCAAAGACCAGAGTTGTAACTAGTGGGCTTGTGAAACTCTATCACCCACTGTCCCCAGGAGTCTTCCTTTTTTTAGTGGAACCTGTAACTAACTTTAAAACTTGTCAGACTGGAAAGAGTGGCCAGCAAGATGGTGCTTCAGGTAATGTAACTTCTCCACATTGGTATTTCATTTTATTGACTGGTTCATTACTGGTACTTTCAGAAGGATCACTTCTTTTAGGTTGTGGCCAGTAAATAAGTCTTAACAGCCTCTTCTATTTTAAAAAAAAGTGTAATATTAAAGTTGAAAAGATTTACACACTTTGTTTTGTATGAATTAAACCAGTATCCAGACATAGTTGTGGGAATTTATGACCCAAGTTTGAGCTCTAAAATTTAACTTCTGTTCTAGATGTGTCTTTAACAAACTAATTTATTTAGTACCTTTTGTGTCTTTCTGTGTAACAATGATTAAATTCCTATCAATTTCACATCAAAAGGAAATTATTTCTTAGGGTCCTATTATCAAAGGGAAAAGTAACCATTTTCAATGACAGTTAACCTTATTTGCAGCATTATTATAAATTCCTTCATACTCTTTCAGGTTTTTTTTTTTGTTTGTTTGTTTGCTTGTTCAATAAGTTTATTATTGTATTATCTGAAAAATCTTGATAGAAAATTGTGGTTTGGTTTAACTCTCAGCAGCTCATTCCTGAGCTCTAAGGAAGCTTGCCTTCTTCTGAGCTACCCGATCTTTCTTCTGGGCAAGTGACATTTTGGGACGGTTCCACCTCTTCTTTTTAACTTCTTTCTTAGGCTTCTTCTCATACACTGGATTCTCTCGTATTGCAGCATGAGCTTTCTTATACATCTCCTCCATGTCTGGAGTTACGTTGTTCTTTATGTACTGAGAGAACTGTTTCTTGTAAGCATCTTCATCTTCTTCAATCAGGTAACGCATGTAATCTGCCACTTTTTGCCCCATGATGTGCTTTCGGTGTACCTCAGCACTGAATTCTTTGCTTTCTGAATCATAACCAGGGAACCGTTTGGTACTGTGAGGGATAGACAAGCCTCCATCGACAGCTCCCTTTAGGGCCCCAAAAACTTTATTCCCGGTAGTAGTTCTGGCAAGTCCTGCATCCAAGTAACAGGTGAAGGCACCAGGTTGACCATCAATGCTTTCCACATTGTATTCATCACCAGTCACCTCGACTTGGCCTTCATAAATTTTGTCCATACCAAACCTATTAAGAAGCCTGCGGGCCAGCAGCAGGCCAGTACAATATGCGGCAGCATAATTTGTCAGGCCAACCTTCACACTGTATTTTGGGAGTTCGTGAGCATAAGCTGCACAAACTATCATATCTCCTTCTATACGGGCATAAGCAATCTGACAAATGATATCTCTGTTCGTTACACGAACTATCATTCTGTATTTAGGTGTGTTGTACTTATTTTTATCTTGGATTACCAATCGTTTCCGAGCATAGTAGTCAGTTTTGCCCTCTCGCCTTCTTCTGAATTTCACTTGGTATCTCTTGAAGTAGGCCTTGTTCTTGACAACTTTAACAAACCCCATGCTGAGGAATAGAACCCCAACTCCGCGGCTTGCCACAGAGCTGCAGAACCAGCACGGCTCCGGGTTGGGGGGGAGGGGGAAGCTCTTTCAGGTTTTTATAACACGTTTTGGCTGACTGCTTTGACTAGGTTTTTGAAGACAAACAAGAGTTTGGATAAAAGAACTTCCATTAGCATAAGATAAATTTTTAATTTAAAAGAAAGACTTTAAAAAATTTAACTGGGAGTGGTAGCCAAAGGGATACCATTATCCTATCATGGTGTTGCCTAAGCAAACACATATAACTATTTCTTGACAAAATGTTGTCTATAATCATGTAGATTTTATTGTAGTGTCTTATTAGATTTTCTTTTTCTTTGACGTAATAAGATTCAAAGCCAAACAAAGCTCTGTAAAATTAAGTTTTATTGTCTTCATGTTTGCTAAGTCAAAATTCCTTTCCTTAATGTTGCTTAAATATGATTAGGTTTTTGAGGTTTAAATTCCTTTCTTTAAAAAAATAGAAACGGATTTTATATTTTTCCAAATAAAAGATAAAGCAGTGATGATGACCCATACACAAAACCATCCAAATTGATTATAGATTTTGCTAATAAATCCTAAATTCTTTAATAGTAAACCTATAGTTTAGTTGAAACTGTTAAGTTTACAGATAAAAATATTTGTCATATGGAATACATGAGAAAAGCTCTAGTTTCTAGACATTGATAACTAGATTGGATATAGTTTCTATTTCTGATATCTCTTACTGGTTTTCCTGATTTCTCACTATCATTTTCTTTCTATCGTATATTTAATTTGTAGTGAACTATATAGTCAACTATATATGTGTACACTTAGTCACTCGGTCAGGTCTGACTCTTTGTGACCCCATGGACTGTAGCCCACCAGGCTTCTCCATCCATGGGGATTCTCCAGGCAAGAATACTGGAGTGGATTCCCATGCTCTCCTCCAGGAGATCTTCCCAACTCAGGGATTGAACCCAGATCTCCCTCATTGCAAGCGGATGGATTCTTTACCATCTGAGCCACCAGGGAAGTGTTCAGTTCAGTTCAGTCGCTCAGTCATGTCTGATTCTTTGTGACCCCACAGACTGCAGCATGCCAGGCCTCCCTGTCCATCACCACCTCCTGGAGTTTACTACTCAAACTCCTGTCCATTGAGTCACTGATGCCATCCAACCATCTCATCCTCTGTTGTCCCCTTTTCCTACCACCTTCACTCTTTCCCAGCATCAGGGTCTTTTCCAATGAGTCAGTTCTTTGCATTAGGTGGCCAAATTATTGGAGCTTTGGCTTCAGAATCAGTCCTTCCAGTGAACATTGAGGACTGATTTCCTTTAGGATTGACTGGTTTGATCTCAAGAGTTTTCTCCAACACCACAGTTCAAAAACATCAGTTCTTTGGTGCTTAGCTTTCTTTATGGTCCAGCTCTCACATCCATACATGACTACTGGAAAAACCATACATGACTGTATGGACCTTTGTTGGCAAAGTAATGTCTCTGCTTTTTAAAAGGCTGTCCAGGTTGGGCATAGCTTTTCTTTCAAGGAACAAATGTATTTTAATTTCATGGCTGCAGTCACCAGCTGCACTGATTTTGGAGCCCAAGAAAATAAAGTCTCTCATTATTTCCATTGTTTCCCCATGTATTTGCCATGAAGTGATGGGACCAGATGCCATGATCTCATTTTTTGAATGTCGAGTTTTAACCAAGCTTTTTCACTTTTCTCAAGAGGCTCCTCAGTTCCTCTTTGCTTTCTGCTATAACGGTGGTGTCATCTGCATATCTGAGGTTATCAGTATTTCTCCCAGCAATCTTGATTCCAGCATGTGCTTCATCTAGCTGGCATTTTGCATGATGTACTCTGCATATAAGTTAAATGATCACACCGTTGTGGTTATCTGGGTCATGAAGATCTTTTTTATATAGTTCTTCTGTGTAGTCTTGCCACCTCTTCTTAATATCTTCTGCTTCTGTTAGGTCCATACCGTTTCTGCCCTTTATTGTGCCCATCTTTGCATGAAATGTTTCCTTGGTATCTCTAATTTTCTTAAAGAGATCTTGTTTTCCTCTATTTCTTTGCATTGATCACTGAGGAAGGCTTTCTTCTCTCTCCTTACTATTTCTTTGGAACTCTTCATTGAAATGGGTATATCATTCCTTTTCTCCTTTGCCTTTAGCTTCTCTTCTTTTTCTTCCAGTCATTGGTAAATGGTTTTGTCCTTTAAAAAAAAAAATTTAGTTGCTTTGAATTTAGTTACTACATGCAAGACCTTTCTTCCAGCACATGAACTCTCTAGTTGTCGTATGCAGGTTCAGTAGGTGTGGTGCACAGGCTGAGTTGTGATGTGTGGCATCTTAGTTCCTACCCAAGGATCAAACCTGGGTCCCTTGCATTGCAAGTCTGATTCTTAACCACTGAACCACCAGCAGAGTCCTGGTGGTTTTGTCTTTAACTGACCTACAAAGAAGGTGAATTTTTGGTGACAGAGTCAGAAAATTGTTTAAACAAAGAGTAAGTAATTTCTAGCAAAAAAAAAAAAAAAGATATGGTCTTCATTCTGTGACAGTTTGAAGAGAAGCTTAATAGAGAAATATGTTTATATTTCAGTAAATCTGTGCTAGTGATACAAAACTATAGTAACGGTGAGCAAATACTTGAAAAGCAAACCAAGGATAGACTCTTTGGCAACGCTGATCACGAAAGGGAAACTGAAGAATGAAGAGCAAGCAAAAGATAGTGAGAAAGAATGGATTGAGAAATAAGTAGGAAAATGGAGAGAGTAGAGTCATTATAACCACAGGGAGAGAGTTTCAAGAAGGGAGATATTTGGTATAATTCAGCATTCATTTTTGATTAAAAAAAAAAAACACCTTAGCAAATTTGGAAGTAAAGATTAGAATGAAGATTTTGTAATGTATTAGTGCTATCTATAGCAAGCCAAGTGACCAAAATCCATACTCAAGAAAATATTTGAGTTATTCCTCTAAATCATTCATCATAGAAAGATACCCCAGGTACTGAATTATCTAAAAATGACTTGGTAGCTACCCCAATTCCCTTCTGAGGTCTCCTTTTCACATTGTCAAGGGGAGGTCAGGACCTACAATCCATGAACCCCTTTTCCACATGGGTCTACATTAAAAAATACAAACGGGAAGCACTCCGGAGAGATCTGGAAGGTATAAAGGAAGAAGAGGCTATTTCTTCTATAAAAGGAAAAACAATCAATGTGTTTTTGGATGAAAGGCAATATAATAAAGACATAAAATCTTCATAGTAGAACAAATGTAAAAATTTCTTAGTTATACTTGGGGGTAAGGGAAAGATAATTTTATAAAGTGAAACTAAAATAGAAAAATAGTAAAAAGTAGTCAATTAAGAATAAGAAGAAAAACAAGAGAAAATTCACTGAGAAGACAAAGAAGACATAGAGAAATGCTGTTTTGCAACAAGGTTGTTGTGCAGTCTCTCAGTTGTGTCCAACTCTTTGCACCCCATGGACTGCACCAAGCCAGGCTTCCTTGTCCTTCACTATCTCCCTGAGTTTGCTCAAATTCAAGTCCATTGAGTCGGTGACGCTCTCTAACCATCTCAGCCTCTGCCGCACTCTTGCCTTTTGTCCTCGATCTTTGTCAGCATCAAAGATTGACTCTTTTCCAATGGGTCAACAGGATAGTATTTGTCAAAAACGAAATAGAGTGTCCTCAAGCAGACTCAGATATACACAGTAGATTATAATGTTAAAATAGTGGAATTCCAAATTAGTGGAGCAGGAATAATTATTCTCTAAATAGTGTTGAGGTCATTTGGACAACAAATAAAATTAGATGAAATGTTTCCATCATAGCATATGCCAAAATAATTGCACATGAATTTAAGAATTGAATATACAACAAACAATAAAATCATAGGAAACTAACCTAAATTTTTAAAAATATTGGAGGTAGAAGACCCCTCTAAGCATAAAAGCAAAAAAAATCCAGCTATTGTTTATTTACTAATTTTTTTGTCCTAAGCATAGTGTCAAACTACTCTCATGTGAACTTATTTATATCTCACAAGAGTCCTACAGAATAATAGTAGTAGTTGTGGTATTAGTATACAAATAAAATGAAATTTTACATGAAAATGAGTGGATAATTTGCAATATATATGGAAAAGGGAGAATATTTTTATCAATAAGCAGCACTTTTAAGATAGTAAGAAACCCACCATTTATTAAACATTAGTAAAATGGCCAAAGAATATAAATTTACTATTCTAAAACATAGAAATTCAAGTGACCAGTGATGATACTCAAATTTTTGCATTTCACAAGCTAGTAAGTTTATGCTCAAAATCCTACAAGCTAGGTTTCAGTAGTACATGAACTGAGAATTTCCAGCTGTACAAACTGGATTTAGAAAAGGTGGAGGAACCAGAGATCATATTGCCAACTTTGGTTGGATCATAGAGAAAGCAAGGAAATTCCAGAAAAACATCTACATCTGCTTCATTGACAATGCCAAAGCCTTTGACTGTGTGGATCACAACAAACTGTGGAAAATTCTTAAAGATTTGGGAATACCAGACCACCTTACCTCCCTCCTGAGAAATCTGTATGCAGGTCAAGAAACAACAGTTAGAACCGGACATGGAACAACTGACTGGTTCAAAACTGGGAAAGGAGTATGACAAGGCTGTATGTGGTCACCCTGCTTATTTAACTTACATGCAGAGCACATAATGCAAAATTCTAGGCTGGATGAAGCTCAAGCTGGAATCAAGATTGCCAGGAGAAATATCAACAACCTCAGATACGCAGATGATACTACCCTATTGGCAGAAAATGAAGATGAACTAAAGAGCTTCTTGATGAGGGTAAAAGAGGAAAGTGAAAAAGCTAGCTTAAAGCTCAACATGAATAGACTAAAATCATGGCATCTGGTCCCATCACTTCATGGCAAACAGAAAGGGAAAAAGTGGAAGCAGTGACAAATTTTATTTTCTTGGATTCCAAAATCACTGCAGATGGTGACTGTATCCATGAAATAAAAAGATGCTTGCTCCTTCAAAGAAAAGCTATGACTAATGTAGACAGTGTCTTAAAAGCAGAGACATTACTTTGCTGAAAAATGTCCATATAGTCAAAGCTATGATTTTTTCCAGTGGTCATGTACAGATGTGAGAGCTGGACCATAAATAAGGCTGAGTGCTGAAAAACTGATGCTTTCAAACTGGTGCTGGAGAAGACTCTTGAGAGTCTTTGGATTTCAAGGAGATAAAACCAGTCAACCCTAAAGGAAATCAACCCCAAATATTCATTGCAAAGACTGATGCTGAAGCTCTAATGCTTTGGCCACCTTGATGCAAAGAGCTGAATGGGAAAGATTGAAGGCAAAAGCAGAATGTGGCAGAAGATGAGATGGTTAGATAGCATCACTGACTCGATGGACATGAATTTGAACAAACTCTGGAAGATAGTGAAGGACAGAGGAACCTGGCATGCTGTAGTCTGTGAGGTTGCAAAGAGCTGGGCATGACTTAGCTACTAAACAACAATAACAAAATGATCCCCAGCAATCTGTTCACATAGTTTTCACATAGTAGAAACTGTTTTGGTTGTCTTCATTCCTTTTGCTGGCCTCTCCTAAGAATTCTCTCCCACATTCCCCTGCAGAGGTGTTTGAACAGTGTATAAGTCAACTGGACCAGTGATGGGAGAGTGTCTATCTGAACTGATCAAGGTCCTTCTTCCACAAATCTACATTTAGGATATCTGGAAATGCTTACCTAAAATTTCAAAATAGTTTCCGAATAGAACCTATATTTCTACAACTAAGATTTTTGTCCTAAATAATTAGTGTTACACATTAGAATAATGGAAATAATGGAAAATTACTATAATTTAAAAATATTCTATGGAGTCTTTAAAACTTGTGTTTTGGAACTGGAACAAAAAATCCAGTGCCTCAATGGAAGAGACAGGAAACATGTATGAGGGAAATAATTTGAATAAAACTATACTTACAGTTCAGTCACTCAGTCATGTCCAACCCTTTGCGACCCCATGGACTGCAGCATGCCAGGCCTCCCTGTCCATCACCAACTCCCGGAGTTTACTCAAACTCATGTCCATTGAGTCAGTGATGCCATCCAACCATCTCATCCTCTGTTGCCCCCTTCTCCTCTTGCCTTCAATCTTTCCCAGCATCAGGGTCTTTTCAAATAAGTCAGCTCTTCAGATCAGATGGCCAACGTATTGGAATTAAGGCTTCAACATCAGTGCTTCCAAAAAACATTCTGGACTGATTTCCTTTAGGATGGACTGGTTGAATCTCCTTGACATCTCAAGGGACTCTCGAGTCTTCTCCAACACCATTGTTCAAAAGCATCAACTCTTCGGCGCTCAGCTTTCTTCACAGTCCAACTCTCACATCCATACATGACCACTGGAAAAACCATAGCTTTGACTAGATGGACCTTTGTTTGCAAAGAAATGTCTCTGCTTTTGAATATGCTATCTAGGTTGGTCATAACTTTTCTTCCAAGGAGTAAGTGTCTTTTTTTATGGTTGCAGTCACCATCTGCAGTGATTTTGGAGCCCCCCAAAATAGTCTGCCACTGTTTCCACTCTTTTTCCATCTATTTGCCATGAGGTGATGGGACCAGATGCCATGATCTTCATTTTCTGAATGTTGAGCTTTAAGCCAACTTTTTCACTCTCCTCTTTCACTTTCATCAAGAGGCTCTTTAGTTCTTCTTCACTTTCTTCCATAAAGGTGGTATCATCTGCTTATTTGAGGTTATTTATATTTCTCCCAACAATCTTGATTCCATCTTGTGCTTCATCCAGCCCAGCATTTCTCATGATGTACTCTGCATATAAGTTAAATAAGCACAGTGACAATATACAGCCTTGACATACTCCTTTTCTTATTTGGAACCAGTCTGTTGTTCCATGTCCAGTTCTAACTGTTGCTTCCTGACCTGCACACAGATTTGTCAAGAGGCAGGTCAGGCGGTCTGGTATTCCCATCTCTTTCAGAATTTTCCACAGTTGATTGTGATCCACACAGTCAGAGGCTTTGGCATAGTCAATAAAGCAGAAATAGATGTTTTTCTGGGACTCTCTTGCTTTTTCTGTGATCCAGTGGATGTTGGCAAATCCAGTGGATGTTGATTTCTGGTTCCTCTGCCTTTTCCAAAACCAGCTTGAGCATCTGGAAGTTCATGGTTCATGTATTGGTGAAGGCTGGCTTGGAGAATTTTGAGCATTACTTTGCTAGCGTGTGAGATGAGTGCAATTGCGCAGTAGTTTGAGCATTCATTGAGTATAACTATATATGCATATATTAGTGAGTTGTAGGGATCACAGCCAGCTAGAACGTTTATGTCCTTACTTAGAGGGTAAGTGACTATTCAGTTTCAGCAATTTTTGTTCCCCAAGGGTGCAGACCAAGTATTGCTTGATCTTTTGATTTTCCAATGAATGAAAATGTCTTAATATTAGAAGTGTTAATTTCTAATTTACATTATTGTTGATTAGTTGTTTAGTTGCTAAGTCATGTCTTATTTTTGTTACCACCCCCCCCCCCACTACCTCCATATCAACTGTAGCCAGCCAGGCTCCTTTGTCCATGGGATTTTCCCGCAAGAATACTGGAGTGGGTTGCCATTTCCTTCTCCAAAGAGATCTTCCTGACCCAGGGATCAAGTCCACGTTTTCTGTGTTTCCTGTTTTCGCAGATTCTTTACCTCTAAACCACCAGGGAAGCACCATTTAAATTATAAGCTCAGTTAAAACTAAGACATTTTTGGCAAACAAATTTAAATGGTATGTGAAATTCATCAGAGGTAAATAATTTGTAATTTCTGTTTAGAAAAATATTCACTTCCAAAGTTGAGTACTCATTGTACTTACTATCTATTCTTAAGTTTGAGAAATCTGGTTAAAATAACAGGTATCAAGAGGGAATTCTCCTAAAATCAGGAATAAGGCCAGCATGTCTGTTCACTCTACTGTTCTGGAGATTCCAGCCAAAGTAATAACAAAAACTAAAGCAGTAAGTAAATATAAACATAAGTAGGCAAAAAAATATTGATGTTTTTATAGATGTTGTAACCCAACAATTCCAATTTTGAGTTATTCTTGAGGGTATAGTCAGTAATTTGCACAAGAATATATATTCAAGGGTATTAATTCAGCTATATTTAACTAGAAAAGGTAGAAACAATCTAAATGTATAACAATGATGGGTGGGTTGAACAATTTGGTACATTCCTACAAAGAGATTTTCTACATTAAAATATACATGTGTTTGCATATGTTTTAACAAGAATAAATATAATTAACAATTAAAGGTAAACATTAGTTTAAAAATATTGTAATGAACATTGGGCTTTTATTTGTTTGTGGGATTTGATTTTTCTGATTTATTTTTTACAGTGAGCACATGCTCTCTGTATAGTCAAAGGCTAGCACTTTGCATTTTATTTTGAAATTGAAGTTTTGTTAATTTGAGTGAATATAAATAAGACAAAACATATTTGATTTTACTGAAGAATGAGTCTCCCACCTAGTTAGTAAGCCATAATAAATCAAACCACCTGACCTGCCTCTTGAGAAATCTGTATGCAGGTCAGGAAGCAGCAGTTAGAACTGGACATGGAACAGACTGGTTCCAAATTGGAAAAGGAGTACGTCAAGGCTGTGTATTGTCACCCTGCTTATTTAACTTATATGCAGAGTACATCATGAGAAACGCTAGACTGGAAGAAACACAAGCTGGAATCAAGATTGCTGGGAGAAATATCAATAATCTCAGATATGCAGATGACACCACCCTTATGGCAGAAAGTGAAGAGGAACTCAAAAGCCTCTTGATGAAAGTGAAAGAGGAGAGTGAAAAGGTTAGCTTAAAGCTCAACACTCAGAAAACGAAGATCATGGCATCCGGTCCCATCACTTCATGGGAAATAGATGGGCAAACAGTGGAAACAGTGTCAGACTTTGTATTTTGGGGCTCCAAAATCACTGCAGATGGTGACTTCAGCCATGAAATTAAAAGACGCTTACTCCTTGGAAGAAAAGTTATGACCAACCTAGATAGTATATTCAAAAGCAGAGACATTACTTTGCTGACTAAGGTCCATCTAGTCAAAGCTATGGTTTTTCCAGTGGTCATGAATGGATGTGAGAGTTGGACTGTGAAGAAGGCTGAGCGCCGAAGAATTGATGCTTTTGAAGTGTGGTGTTGGAGAAGACTCTTGAGAGTCCCTTGGACTGCAAGGAGATCCAACCAGCCCATTCTGAAGGAGATCAGCCCTGGGATTTCTTTGGAGGGAATGATGCTGAAGCTGAAACTCCAGTACTTTGGCCACCTTATGCGAAGAGTTGACTCATTAGAAAGGACTCTGATGCTGGGAGGGATTGGGGGCAGGAGGAGAAGGGGACGACAGAGGATGAGATGGCTGGATGGCATCACTGACTCGATGGACATGAATCTGAGTGAACTCCGGGAGTTGGTGATAGACAGGGAGGCCTGGCGTACTGCAATTCATGGGGTCACAAAGAGTCAGACACGACTGAGTGACTGAACTGAACTGAACTGAACTGAATAAATCAAGCCAGAAAGGAAGTTTTTGAAGAGTTGCTCAAGAGTGTCTAATAATTCAGAGAAGTCACAAAAGACAGTACTGAGGAGTGTTTGTAGTGTTGGTAATTAGTAGGTCATTCATTTTGATCCTTACAACTCTGTATTAAAAACGAGGAGATTTGTTTTGTTCCTAAAATCAAAAAGATGTCATTTTCCCTTGTCCAAGGCAATTTTTTCAGTTTTCATGTTGCTTGATGATGCTAAAAAAAAAAGGTGCTGGGACTTGTTTATGTCTGTTAGCCTAAAGTAAATATAATAAGCATCTAAGCAAACTTAGAGGGCATTCATTTTATACAGCAATTTTATAGGAGATACTGATTGTTGTCCATAAATTAATAGTAATGATTATAAAGCATGTTAAAATTAAATATCTTGAAATATTCATTAATGCACCCCTTCATATATTCATTCAACAAATATTAAATGGGTACTCTGTGTCAGGCATTGTTTAGATGTTGTGGGTCTACATCCAAGAACAAAACAGATATTATGCACTCCTGGAGCTTATATTCCAGTAGGGAAAAGACAGACAATAAACAGAAGAGTAAAGCATCTGCTCAGGCCAATGGTGACTGCTATCAAGAAAAATAAATCCTGGAAGGTCATGTTGTTCAAGGGTGGGGTTGGGGTTGAACTATTAAATAGGGCAATCATGATCTATCGTGCTGAAAAGGGACCTGTGTACAAAGGCTTCATAAAAATAAGGAAATCATTCTGAATCTGTAGGAAGAGTGATACCAGAGAGCAGCAAGGGCTGACCTTTGTGGAGATTCTAGCTTTCCTCTTGATACCACAGGAAGTCTTTGGAGGATTTTCAGCAGAAAGGTAATTGACTCCTGTGACTTAGGTTTGAGAAGGGGATGACAGAGGATAAGATGTTTGAATGGCATCACTGACTCAATGGACATGAGTTTGAGCAAGCTCTGGGAGTTGGTGATGGACAGAGAAGCCTGCTGTGCCGCAGTCCATGGGGTCTCAAAGAGTCGGACACAGCTGAGTGACTGAACGGAACTGAACTTAAATCACGTCTGTAAAGTACCTGAGAGAACACATTCATAGATTTCAGGGATTAGAACACGGTTATCTTTTAATGGCCATTATTCTGTCTGCTGCAGCTAGTTTACTGGATTACATCACTGGGAGTACAGCGTCAGAGCAGGCATCAGAATTGATTGATTCAGCAGTTTAAAAGTGTCATCAAGTACAAGCCAATAATCTGATTAAGGCGAAGAACTTGAATAGACATTTATCCAAAAAAAAGAACCTATATAAAAGAGCTGACTCATTTGAGCAGACCCTGATGCTGGGAAAGATTGAAGGCAGGAAGAGAAGGGCACAACAGAGGATGAGGTGGTTGGATAGCATCACCGACTCGATGGACATGAGTTTGAGCAAGCTCTAGGAGTTGGTGATGGACAAGGAAGCCTGGCGTGCTGCAGTCCAGGAGTCAGACACCACTGAGTGACAGAACTGACTTAGGTTTGAAAAGGCTCACTCATTCCATTACATTGTTAGTCACTCAGTTGTATCCGACTTTTTGCAACCCCATGGACTTTAGCCCACCAAGCTCCTCTGTCCATGGAATTCTCCAGGCAAGAGTACTGGATGTGGGTTGCCATTCCTTTCTTCAGGGCATCTTCCCAACCTAGGGATTGACCCAAGGTCTCCCACACTGCAGGCAGGATTCTTTACCATCTGAGCCACCAGGGAACCCCACTCATACTGCCCTGCTAAGAGCAGAGGCCACAGAATTATGCTGGTTAGCATTCATTGCTCCTCTGGATCCATTCTCTGCCCGTCCCTGTCCTATGTCCTTGGGGCTGCCTGGCCTTCTGCTTCCAAATGGATGTGGGCAAAGAGAGGTGTTTGCAGTATGTCTGTAAAAGAATGGAAGAGGTTTGGGTATTTTTTTCTTGGCTGCCTTTCCTCCCAATTCATGGTTTTTAGTAGGATGTATTAATATTTTAGCCACAGCTCATGTGATTTAAACTATTAAGTAACTAACATAGGTTTGTAAGACTTATGATGCTTAGTTTTGGTTATATGTAAATCCAGTTCTTCTTGGTATTATTTGTAATCAAAATTTTAAGTGCATTTTTTAAAATGCACTGTCTCTCAATCCATTTCTTCTTTTATAGAACTGCATGCCAGTGACCATGTGACAGGTTCTATTTCTGCTGGAGTGGATAGATATCTTGATCATATCCTTAATGGTAGCAGAGGAAAGCTAGGGCTCTGCCCTTGCCATTTTGGGAGGTCTCCACAGCAGTACACCGTGGTACTCCGCCCACGTTTTTCCCCTTAAGAAAAATATACCCAAATAATAAGAAACAGCTGCTGCTTTCCTACACTGGTGCAGTTCCGAATTTAGCCTATAACTCCTGCTCATGAACCTTGTGTTCCACACTAAAAATTGGGAAAAGCCTCTGCTGGTGGGTCCAGTTGAGTATGTTCATTTTCCTTTCTAGTATAGAGGAAAGAACAGTATTTTTCCTCTTCAAGAAATTTCTCTTGTGGCTTGGATTTTACTGGTGGCCTTTAAAGGGGGCCAGTTCCATCTGGGCTCAGTTATGGTTCAGGTTCTTCTTTTTTTTTTTTTTCCTTTTTCAAATTGGTTTTCTCATTCTTGGTCTGCGGCTGACTTCCCTCTGGGAGGTTGGTGATACCGCCCAGTAACTGGAGTGAGTGCCTGATTAAAGATTGCAGCTAATGACGTTTGGGATGGACATGATGTTGTTATGCTTTCATGTCTCTCTTTTTTTCCTCTAATAGTTTCTTATTAGTTAAAACCTTAAGTAAAGCATGTGAGTTTCTTGGAAACGTTAAAACATTTTTTTTTTCATCTACTATACTTTAATGCCAGATTATGTGTAGGCTAGTGACCCAGAAAAGCCATTTACTGATATATGGTGTGTAATTTAGCCAAACTGGTTTGATTACATTGCTGGGTATGATTTAGGCCTATGGAAGAGTCAACCAGCAATTTGATTGGAGCCACACTCTGCCTTGCCATCCAAAGATCAGAACAGAAGTCTTAATTAGCCTAGTTGATTAAGCAAAAATCGTTTTTGGTGGTTACCTGGAAGACTGTTTATCACAGGAATCAATATGGCCTTGAACATCACTAAAATGAATAACAATCACAGGAAATAGCTACATCTCTCCTATTTTTTTCAGTTAGCTTTATAATGACACAGCATGCAGTTTTGATTGAATGATAGAAACTGCCCCTAAATTATTTTAGGGGTCAGAATGAAACTTAATTTCTTTGGATCATGTTCCTTTTACTGCTCCCTACTCTAGGCACCCACTTTGGAAAAGGGATTGTAATATTTATCCTTGTTCTTGAGGCATTGCAAGGCATCTTTCAGAGATTAAAAAGGGACTTGAATAAATTGGAGTTCATGCTATTGATACCTTTGGGAGAATAATCTTTGCTGCTAACATTTATTGTCCAAGATTTGAAATGATAAGTCTAGATTATGAAAATGTCTTTTAACAAAATAATTTGAGAAATGCTACTCATTTACAAATGGAAGACTTGGAATAGGGAAACTTTTAGAGGAATTACTCTATTGTATACCACTTCTTTCTCCTCTAATTGGCTTGGCTTTATCTTCTTGGGTTCCTTAGGAGTAACCTCTGCCCGCTTGATACCAAGAACTCTTTTTAAACTCATCTGTTCGTATCTTCATTGGAGACATTGCTGAAGTATGATCTTTTTGTTCACTAATTAAGAAAATAACCAGATTGTCTTTTTTGCATGATGTAGAGCATAATTGTACTATTACCTTTTGCTTGATCTGTTATTCTGATATCTTAATTCTAACTAAAATATTTGTTTTTAATAAAATAATTTTTCTCTTTGCACAGACTTTTTAAGCTGCTTTATTTGGAATTTTTGTTTGGTTTGGTTTGTGTGTTGATTGAAACACAATCAAAGAATAAGAACAAGAAGAGAGGAAATATGATTATCTCTGTGTTAACTTTTTCCTGACCATGTCCATGTTTTGATCAATAAACCCCAGAACACTTTAAAAGATAACATATCTGGTTTGTGTTCTCACAGAAAGGAATAAAAGAAGGAAATTCAGATGTGTTAGGATATATTCTATAAATTTTTGTGGCTGTTATCTTTAATACAATTTTGTTAAATTGAGAGGATCTATTGGGATGCAATATAGATAGCTCTGGGCTTCCCTGGTAACTCATGTGGTAAAGAATCTGCCTGTAATGTGGGAGACCCCAGTTCGATTCCTGGGTTGAAGATCTCCTGGAGAAGGGAATGGCTACCCACTCCAGTATTCTTGCCTGGAGAACTCCATGGACAGAGGATCCTGGCAGGCTACAATCCATGTGGTCACAAAGAGTTGGACATGACTGAATGACTTTCATTTCATAAATAGCCCTGGGCTTGGAATCCAGAACTGTGTTATAGCTCTAGTTTTTCTACCCATGACCTAGGCTAATTGTCTTGCCTCTTTGCAAATAAAATGACAGCAGAAAAGCTGAGCTACCTTTCCAAAGAGATTCCTAAAATCAATCCTAGTTTAGTCTAGACTTATACTTAATTGAATGTAGCAACCCTCACCTTATTTAATCATGGAACCACACCTAATAATATACTATAGAACAAGAGATCTGGGGCTTCCCAGGTTGCTCTATTGGAAAAGAACCTACCAATGAAGGAGACATATGAGACATGGATTCATTCCCTGGTTTGGAATGATCCTCTTGAGGGGGGCATGACAACCCATTTCAGTCTTCTTGCCTGGAGAATTCCATGGACAGAATAGCCTGGTGGGCTATAGTCCATGGGGTTGCAAAGAGTCTGACACAACTGAAGTTACATAGCATGCATGCAGAATAAGAAATCTCCACAAAGCTATTTAGAAAATACTGAAATAAATGATTATCCTGTTTTGCTTTAATATGTATGATTACATGATTTTCTTTTTTTTAAAATTTTTTAATTTTTTTATTTTTTAAATTTTAAAATCTTTAATTCTTACATGCGTTCCCAAACATGAACTCCCCTCCCACCTCCCTCCCCACAACATCTCTCTTTTCTATACCAGCTAAAGTAAGAAAATATTTTGTATTGTTTCAGTTATGGTGCCTTTACTGTTTATAGTTCTTTTCTAATGGATGTAGGAAAATGGTTTTCAGGAATGAGACTTTGGCTAGCAAGGATTTAAAGAGTAGGTATCCTTCCATTTATCTAGCTCTGTGTCTGAATCTTAAATATGTTAATATTATTGTCTTTAGAGAGAATTGCTTTCAAATAAGAGGAATTAAAACTTAACGTTCTCTTGTTTAACCAGCCACTGGTTGGTCTTTTTATGGAATAAGAGAATAAACTTTTAACTTATCTTAAAACTCTTCTTCAATGTTTTTCTAGGGCATTTTATATATTAAACTAAACCCCAAACTACCAAAAATTTTCAGGGGTCTCTGTTCTTTCTTAGTGTTTGCTTACTCTAGAAAACATAGATTTTATAGAATGGCTTTTCTTTTTGATCCATGCTAAAGCAATCATGAAAAGTGAGCCTTCATAAAAACTGTTTTTTAAAGTCAATGATGTGACTGGTCTCATAAAGGTGAGTGGGTGGAGGAAGGAGCTAAATAATACTGACCATAATTCAGTTAGGTTTGTAATCAAGACTGAATGGAGATCAAAAAGGAGGAAATGGGGATTTAGTCTTCACACAAATAAAATGTTTCAAAAACAAGAGACAACTGGATGAAATTGAATAGGCTACAGAAAAAGGGTAAGGGAATGGTAGGAGTAGACGCAGATGGAAGAAAGAAGAATTCTAAGAAATAATTTACTGACTTTCTGCTTGAGGGATGGACTTGCTGTTTAAATGGAACTTTAGAAAAACTCAAGTATTAATGTGTGCAGTAGCACCAAAAAAGTTTAGTAAGAGATTAAAATGGTTTGAAAAACAGCTGAGAACTTGTGAATGTTCTTTTCCTCTACTTTTTTACTGCTTCTCCTATGGTCTCCATCCCCAAATATTGCACAATTCTAAGTTCAATTTGTAGTAATTGCACCTCATTGGCTCTCAAAGAATAATGAAACACCTTAGTCAATTATGCTTTTCTGAATATAATTTTCAGGACTATTCAAGTTCACAGATAAAGTAGTTACATATATATGACAATGCTTCCTCATTAGTTTTATGCTCATCACAAAGATTTTAAACTGTTCATAAGGTATATGGAGTGAAAACTGAGCTTGGAGTTCAAGAAATATTCAGGAATTGGAAAATAATTCATTTTGATTAGAAGTAGGTATAAGAAGAGACTATGTTTCATTGATGTTAGGAAAGTAGTATGGGTGTAACAAATGGAGAGCATTGGAAGGCAGGGTGAGCATTTGGACTTTATTTTAGTTTAATGGGATCCATTGTGGATTATCTTGTTTCTTTTTTTGATCCACAGAAGGAAGAGTGAAAACTACACACATCCCTGTGCAGGATCTAGACTTAGAAAATGATTCAGTTCAGTTCAGTTGCTCAGTCGTGTCCGACTCTTTGTGGCCAAATGAATCGCAGCACATTTAGGGGGTGCTGTCCATCGGGCCTCCTTGTCCATCACCAACTCCTGGAGTTCACTCAAACTCACATGCATTGAGTCTGTGATGCCATCCAGCCATTTCATCCTCTGTTGTCCCTTCTCCTCCTGCCCCCAATCCCTCCCAGCATCAGGGTCTTTTCCAATGAGTCAACTCTTCACATGAGGTGGTCAAAGTATTGCAGTTTCAGCTTCAGCATCAGTTCTTCTAACGAACACCCAGGACTGATCTTTAGAATGGACTGGTTGGATCTCCTTGCAGTCCAAGGGACTCTCAAGTGTTTTCTCCAACACCACGGTTCAAAAGCATCAATTCTTTGGCACTCAGCTTTCTTCACAGTCCAACTCTCACATCCATACATGACCACTGGAAACACCATAGCCTTGACTAGATGGACCTTTGTTGGCAAAGTAATATCTCTGCTTTCCAATATACAACAGAATGGGAAAGACTAGAGATCTCGTCAAGAAAATTAGAGATACCAAGGGAACAGTTCATGCAAAGATGGGCTCGATAAAGGACAGAAATGGTATGGACCTAACAGAAGCAGAAGATATTAAGAAGAGGTGGCAAGAATACACAGAAAAACTGTACAAAAAAGAGCTTCATAACCAAGATAATAATGATGGTGTGATCACTCAGCTAGAGCCAGACATCCTGGAATGTGAAGTCAAGTGGGCCTTAGAAGGCATCACTACAAACAAAGCTAGTGGAGGTGATGGGATTCCAGTTGAGCTATTTCAAATCCTGAAAGATGATCCTGTGAAAGTGCTGCACTCAATATGCCAGCAAATTTGGAAAACTCAGCAGTGGCCACAGGACTGGAAAAGGTCAGTTTTCATTCCAATCCCAAAGAAAGGCAATGCCAAAGAATGCTCAAACTACTGCACAATTGCACTCATCTCACACACTAGAAAATGGTAGGAGTCAGATAAACAGAGGCATAAGGAGTTATCACATGGATAGAAGAAGGACAAGGATGATTATTGTCCAGAAGCAATTGTTGGCCAACATTCCTGGATATTACTTAAAGGCTGAGAAAAATGAAAACAAAAACAAATAAAACACACACAAAAAATAGAGTTAGCAGTTAGTCTATGCTTTAATGATCTTCAAAAGAGCAGTTTATTTTTGTGTATGGTGTTAGAAAATGTTCTAATTTCATTCTTTTACAAGTGGTTGACCAGTTTTCCCAGCACAAAAATAAACTCAAAATGAATTAAAGATCTAAATGTAAGGCCAGAAACTATAGAACTCCTAGAGAAAAACACAGGCAAAACACTTTCTGACATAAATCACAGAGGATCCTCTATGACCCATCTCCCAGAGTAATGGAAATAAAAGCAAAAATAAACAAATGGGACCTAATTAAACGTAAAAACTTTTGCACAATGAAGGAAACTATAAGCAAGGTGAAAAGACAGCCTTCAGAATGGGAGAAAACAATAGCAAATGAAGCAATTGACAAAGAATTCATCTCCAAAATATACAAGCAGCTCCTGCAGCTCAATTCTCAATCAAAAAATGGGCCAAAGAACTAAATAGACATTTCTCCAAAGATGACATACAGATGGCTAACAAACACATGAAAAGATGTTCAATATCACTCATTATCAGAGAAATGGAAATTAAAACCACAATGAAGTACCATCTCATGCCAATCAGAATGGCTGCTATCAAAAAGTCTACAAACAATAAATGCTGGAGAGGGTGCAGAGAAAAGGGAACCCTCTTACACTGTTGGTGGGAATGCAAACTAGTACAGCCACTATGGAGAACAGTGTGGAGATTCCTTAAAAAACAGGAAATAGAACTGCCATACGACCCAGCAATCCTACTGCTGGGCATACACACTGAGGAAACCAGAATTGAAAGAGACACGTGCATCCCAATGTTCATCGCAGCACTGTTTACAATAGCCAGGACATGGAAGCAACCTTGATGTTCACTGGCAGATGAATGGATAAGAAAACTGTGGTACATATACACAATGGAGTATTGCTCAGCTGTTAAAAAGAATGCATTTGAATCAGGTCTAGTGAGGTGGGTGGAACTGTAGCCTATTATACAGAGTGAAGTAAGTCAGAAAGAAAAACACCAATACAGTATATTAATGCATACATATGGAATTTAGAAAGATGGTAATAATGACCCTATATACGAGACAGCAAAAGAGACACAGATGTAAAGAACAGACTTTTGGACTCTGTGGAAGAAGGCGAGGGTGGGATGATTTGAGAGAATGGCATTGAAACATGTATACTACAATATGTGAAATAGATCGCCAGTCCAGATTCGACGTATGAGACACGGTGCTCAGGGTTGGTGCACTGGGATGACCCTGAGGGATGGGATGGGAGGGAAGTGAGAAGGGGATTCAGGATGGGGGACACATGTGCACCCATGGCTCATTCATGTCAACGTATGGCCAAAACCAGCAATGTCATAAAGCAATTAGCCTCCAATGAAAATAAATAAATTAATTAAAAACAAACCACAAGAGTAGTTTAAGTGGAGTGATGGAGGTTGAGGTCAGATTTCAAGGGACTGACAGTAGTTTAGGAGTGCAAACTAAACATCACAAGTACAGTTTATTTGGAAAAAGTTAGATGGTGAAAATAAAAGTAAAGAGGGAGATGTGAGAAAAGCTTAAAAGGTAGAAGAACCGAACTTAGAATTTTAAGCATGACATCATTTGTATACTGAGCCAGGAGAAAGAGAAGAAGGAATAAATGCCCGTGAGTGAGGAAATTGTATTAAAAATAGAGAAACGGTATTTCTTTTTTCTGGGAAAAATATCCAGAGAAGACAGGAAGAAAAGAGAACAAAGGCATGAATATAAGCATTGGTATTGGTGAGACATTTTGTAGTCTGATAAAAAGAAGGACAATATTGCAAAATTCAGTCTTAATTTGAAGAAAGTAGGGAAAACCACTAGACCAATAAAGTATGACCTAAATCAATTCTCTTATGATTATACAGTAGAAGTGACAAATAGATTCAAGGGATCAGATCTGATAGAGTACCTGAAGAACTAGACAGAGGTTTGTGACATTGTACAGGAGGCAGTGATCAAAACCATCCCCAGGAAACAGAAATGAAAAAAGCAAAATGCCTGTCTGTCTGTGGAGGTCTTAAAAATAGCTGAGAAAAGAAGAGAAGCTTCAGGCAAAAGAGAAAAGGAAAGATATACTCATCTGATGCAGAGTTCTGAGGAATAGCAAGGAGAGATAAGAAAGCCTTCCTTAGCGATCAATGCAAAGAAATAGAGGAAAACAATATAATGGAAAAGACTAGAGATCTCTTCAAGAAAATTAGAGATACCAAGGGAACATTTCATGCAAAGATGGGCACCAAAAAGGACCAAAACTGTATGGACTTAACAGAAGCAGAAGATATTAAGAAGTGGCGAGAATACACAGAAAAACTATGCAAAAAAGTATAAACTTATACAAATAAGTATAAATATAATCATAAAGATTATGGTTATAATCATAATCATGATCCAGACAACCATGACGGTGTGATCATTCACCTACAGCTAGACATCTTGGAGTGTAAAGCCAAGTGGGCCTTAGGAAGCATCACTATGAACAAAACTAGTGGAGGTGATGGAATTCCAGCTGAGCTATTTCAAATCCTAAAAGATGATGCTGTGAAAGTGCTGCACTCAACATGCCAGCAAATTTAGAAAACTCAGCAGTGGCCACAGGACTGGAAAATGTCAGTTTTCACTCCAATCCCAAAGAAGGGCAATGCCAAAGAATGTTCAGACTGCTGCATGATTGCATTCATCTCAGATGCTAGCAAAGTAATGCTCAAAATTCTCCAAGCCAGGCTTCAGTTGTGATAGCTTATGGTGGATGGTGTTGGATTTGTGATCTCCGAAAAAGAAGATTTATCTGTGGGACCAGGGACCAGGCTTGATCACTCAAGAGCTTTTGTGTAGCAGATTTCTCTTGAAGTACAAAAAGGGACAGAGAAAGCTTCTGACATACACATGAAAAGGGGGATGAAGAGTGCTCTTCTCCCTATTCTTTGCAAGGGAGCTATATAGCTTATTACAGTAAAGGGCCTCACCAGACCCACTCCCACAATATAAGATAACAGGATTAGAACTAACAATAGAAAGATTTTACCCACTCCCACAACATACATCTTAAGGTAACAAGATTATTCAGAAGGTTCTTGTTAAGGAGAAACTTGTCTTTGAGCAAGATACATTGTTATATTGACTAAGACCAAGCAATGTAAAAAAAAATTTTATTCTTTTCTCCTTCTTAAGAGCCTCAGACCCCTTTCTCCTTCTCCAGGGCTCTGGACCATTTCCTCCTCAAGGGCCCAGGACTCCTTATCAACCTACCTAAGGATAAGCTCTCTAAATAGTATGTAAACCGAGAACTTCCAGATGTTCAAGCTAGATTAAAAAAGGCAGAGGAACCAGAGATCAAATTTCCAACATCCATTAGATCATAGAAAAAGCAAAAGAATTCCAGAAAAAACATCTACCTCTGTTTCATTGACTACACTAAACCCTTTGACTATGTGGGTCACAACAAAGCATGGAAGATTCTTAAGAAATGGGACTACCAGACCACCTTACCTCTCTCCTGAGAAACCTGTATGCAGCTCAAGAAGCAACAGCTAAAACTGGACATGGAACACAATGACTGGTTCCAAACTGAGAAAGGAGTATGTCAAGGCTGTATATTGTCACCCTGCTTATTTAACTTCTATGTGGAGTACATCATGTGACATGCCAGGCTGGATGAAGCAAAAGTTGGAATCAAGATTGCCAGGAGAAATATCAATAACCTCAGATATGCAGATGACACCACCCTTATGGAAGAAAGTGAAGAGGAATTGAGGAGCTCTTGATGAAACTGAAAGAGGAGAGTGAAAAAGCTGGCTTAAAGCTCAACATTCAAAAAGCGAAGATCATGGCATCTGGTCCCATCACTTCATGGCAAATAGATGGGGAAACAATGGAAACAGTGACCGACTTTATTTTCTTGGGCTCCAAAATCACTGCAGATGGTGACTGCAGCCAGGAAATTAAAAGACACTTGCTTCTTGGAAGAAAAGTTATGACCAACCTAGATAGCATATTCCAAAGCAGAGACATTACTTTGCTGACATAGGTCCGTATAATCAAAGCTATGATTTTTCCAGTTCAGTTCAGTTCAGTTCATTTCAGTTGCTCAATCATGTCCGACTCTTTGTGACCCCATGAATCGCAGCATGCCAGGACTCCCTGTCCATCACCAGCTCCCGGAGTTCACTCAGACTCACGTCCATCGAGTCGGTGATGCCATCCAGCCATCTCATCCTCTGTTGTCCCCGTTTCTTCCTGCCCCCAATCCCTCCCAGCATCAGAGTCTTTTCTAATGAGTCAAGTCTTCACATGAAGTGGCCAAAGTACTGGAGTTTCAGCTTTGGCATCATTTTCCAGTAATCATGTATAGATGTGAGGTGGACCATAAGGAAGGTGAACACCAAAGAATTAATGCTTTTGAACTGTGATGTTGGAGAAGACTCTTGAGAGTTCCTTGGACTGCAAGGAGATCAACACAATCAGTCTGAAAGGAAATTAATCTTGGGTATTCATTAGAAGGACTGATACTGAAGCTCCAATAGTTTGGCCACCTGATACGAAGAACAGACTCGTTAGGTAAGACTCTGATGCTGGGAAAGATTGAAGGCAGGAGGAGAAGGGGATGACAGAGGATGAGATGGTTGGATGGCATCACCGACTTGATGGACATGGGTTTGAACAAGCTCTGGGATGGTGAACGACAGGGAAGCCAGGGGTGCTACAGTCCGTGGGTTCACAAAGAGTCAGACATGACTGAGTGAGATTGAATAACAAAGAGGAAGGTAGAAAAGACCTTAAATGAAAATAATATAATGATAAACAATGTGAAAGGGAAGAGATTTGAAGATATTCACATAGACAGCTTATCAGAAGGTGGGATACAAGTCAATCCAGAGGGCATAAATATAATGATAGATCTTAGAGGTGAGGAGGTGGGAATTGCTTTGAAATGAATTCTGTGATACATCTATTCAGGAAATTTATTAGTTATCTGTTATTACGCACTATGATTCCCAGTTTGCTCAGTGGTAAAGTACAAGCCTGCCAATGCAGGAGTTGCAGAAGACAAGAGCTTAATCCTTGGATTCGGAAGGTTGCCTGGAGGAGGAAATGGCAACTCACTCTGGTATTCTTGCCTGGGAAATCCCATGGACAGAGGTAACTGGTGAAGTACAGTCCACGGGGTCACAAAGAGTCAGACGTGTCTTAGCAAGTGAGCATGAAACACGCACATTGTTGTGTAACAGTTACCACAATTGAAGAGGATGGCTCTCAGTAGAACCTAGGTTCGCTTATACTTTGACCTTGGATTTCCCAGCCTTCAGAAATGAGAAAATAGGTCACCTAGTCTTTGTTTTAGTAAAGCAAACAGATTAATAGAATGGGAGTTTGCTTTCTCGCTATGGGAGAAGGGGGTCTTAAATATGAAAAGAAAAAACCCTGGAACTCATCCTATTGTGTTAGACTAGAATTGGAGTTAATGTCATGAACTCATGGTTTTACAATATTAATGTATCTTATTATACCTGAGGCTAACCACTTGACCTCTCTGTGCTTCGCTGTAAACAGAGCTACTTCTATCTCTCCTGTAGGTCTTACAATATTACTGAGAAGTGAATGGAATCAAATTGAATAATTGATCTAAAATCTCTTCAAAATATATAAGTAAAGTGGGGTTATTATTATTATCTTCATCATTACCATCACTATACATATATGTATAGTGTATAACATTGTATTCAAGCAAGGGAAAGTTCTATTTTCAAAATGAATTTTGAGACAGATTTTGAAAGCAAGATGTGCTTAACTTTACAAGAGAAAGAATTTCTCAAGGGAGTATTTTGTCTTTTTTAGCTTATTTCATAGTGTATAATTCACAGTGCTATGGCTTTCAAATATTTTACTGACTGTAACACACACACACTGGCATGGAGATATGTATACTTATACCTCATGATATAGAAATAAAAGGTCTTACAAAACAGTATTTACCTTTTCTGTAGTAGGTGCCATCTGATATGTTCTATTCTACTATATCCCATTTAATTGTTTCATTTTTAAAACTCATATTTATTTTATAACATTAGTTAAAAAACTAGTATTTAAATCATATTATATATTTGTGTGTTAGTTGCTCAGTTATGTCTGACTCTTTGCAACCCCATAGACTGTAATCCTCCAGGGCCATCTGCCCATGGGATTTCCCAGACAGGAATACTGGAGAGTGTTGCCATCTTTCTGACCCAGGGATTGAACCCTAGTCTCTGGCATTGCAGGCAGATTCTTTACTGTCTGAGCCACTAGGGAAACCCTATATATCTCATAGCCATATCTTTTTTGAAAGCAACTCTAATGAAAACAACATTTGAATGCTAATAGGATGAGGTCAAGCAAAATTCAAGAATTTTTTTTGTTGGATTTCAGAACAAGTACTAAAAATTTATTTTCTGAAGTTGAGGAATTCCAATTGTGCTGCACAGAGAGCTTTTAAATCATAGTACAAAGAGTTGTTGTTTTTGAATGCCACCAGAGCTTCCAATTTCCTTCCAATCAACTGTAATGACTAAAGGGAATTCTTAGAGAGGAGGTCCCAAGTAGGATGAGAAAAGGTTCTACCCTTTTCCAGTTTAGAGCATGAACTTATTAAATCCAGCTGAAAATTTTTGACTATTATCCCTGTCTTTTTTAAAATGGGAAATTACAAACAAAAGTTAAAATTAGGCAATTAAAATTTGGGATACTGCCACAGATTTTTCTAGTAACCTTAAGCTTTAGTATATACAAGTGACAAAAAGTCATAATAGTTCATAATAGCACAAAGTATTAGCTCTAAAGTGAGAGAGTTTCATTTGCTTTAGATAAAATTAGTTTTTTCATTTGTATATTGAATTTAAATAGTAATTTTAACATATATTGAGTTAGAAAGCAGTATAGTCTGCTTTTTAAAAACCTTGATGAATCATATAAATAAAATTACAAAACAACTGAACTGGGAGGTAGTTAGTCCCTTCCTTTGTTAAAAAATCCTTTATAAAATGTGTTAATATAGGAGAAGATTTGCTTTGAGCATTTTTGAAAGGTAATGTACAATTATTATGCTCCTTTTCTATTCTAAGAATCATACTTGTTACTTTATACATCTTTTTATCTATACTTGCAACAATAGTATGTGATAGATAATAACAGATAGGAAAGATGAAGCTTTGATAATTAAGTAGGGATAAATCCATGGCACAAACTCTCTAAGCCTCGCTAAAACCTGAGCCCTTAACTTCAGAGTACATATAGTTTTCAGAAACCTGAGTACTATCAGGATAAATAACTCCCAGATATTACTATCACACATCTTTTCTGAGTTGCATACCTACAGAAGATAGGTATGAGAGGCATAGGCGCCTCTAACCCAACATATTTCAAATTAAACACCTTACATTCTACACCTGCTCACCTCTAACCTCCCTGAAGCCCCTCAGAGTTTGTATTCTTGGCAATCTCCCTTTTCTTGTTGTCAATGAATAGTAACCTAAACTGTCAACTGGGGAGACCAGCTTGACCTTCTCTCCATTGCTGTATCCACTCAGTTCACACCAAGTTTTCCACTGAATAAAGCCGGAATCCTTCCACTTTTCTCAAGACTTTACTGTTATTACCTGGTCAAACAAGTTTATTCTTCTCATCAGAGTGTTCTTGGCTATTATCATTTTTCTCACTTGTTTCTGACTCCACTTTTCCTCTGTTCCTACATTCTCTCCACATCAACTAGAGTGACCTTCATGTTTTCAGTAATGTATCTCATTACATCTTTCTTGCTTAAAATCCTATTGTGGCTCCTCATTATCCCAATAAAACCTGTGATCCTTAGCCTGCCATGCCAAGCCACTCATCTGTCATATCATTCATCTTCAGTTCCTCAAAGCCCACTATACTTACTCCTAAATTATTATTAATTTCTTGAGTAGCTACCTCAACATTTCCAAATCTTTGTGTCTGCTTCTAACTCAACCTAAAATGTTCCTCTCCAATCCTCTATTTCAGGAACTCCTTGTAAGGTCCTGGGCATACATATATAATAGAAACTCTCACACTGCATTATAATAATTCATCTTCTCACCTTCATTAGATTAGAGGCTCCTTCAGTGAAGATCCTATGCCTTGTTTATCTTTCTATATCCAGGATTCAGCGTAAAAAAAATCTATTTTTATGTACCTGGCCCATAAAAGACAAACCAATATGTTATTGTGAAGCACTTTAATCTGGAAATTTTTTTTGTGAGCATGTTTCATTCAGTACACTAAAAAGTTATAATGTTTGTAAATTGACTTCCAAAGTGTACCTGATTTATTTTTAGGGCTGTTGACTCTAGGAAATCCACTTAGTTTCAAAAGTGACCTCCTGTCCTGGGAAAGGAAATTTGACTTAAAACTAGAATAATTACCACTGTTTACTTTGTTTTGAGAAATAGATAAGAACAGAATAAAGGCCAAGGAAAAAGAAATACACTGGACATTCACTTTACTATCAAGAAAGAATGGAATCTTTATAGAATGAATCTGGCAAGACTCTCACCTAGGAAAGTTGAAATTGTAGAATGGGGACAAAATTAGTTCACATGACATGAATTAAACCCTCTTGGCTTCAGGTGAAGCTGGTGTAACTCTCATCAGTAACACAGAAATGAAATAGATGTCCATTTAGCTTTACAAGACTGTGATGAGGTTTGGATAAGAAAAAACTGTATGGGACTGTTTTGTAAGGTACAGAGTGCTATCAAATATAAGATCTGAGACCACTGCATTTAAAGAAAACCCACTTTGTGGAGCTTTCCTGAGTACTCATCTGGAGCAGAATATCTCTAGATTAGAGTTTCTCATTATGTGTTGCCTGCATGTTGGCTCTCCAAGCATAGGGCCATGCCTTATAATTTTGTATCTCCAGCACGTAGCATAATATCTGAGATATTATATGGCAATTGCTCCCTACATATTTGCTGACTGATTTAGCAAAAGGTTGTTGGTATCATGTGTTCACTGTGAGTGTGTGTGTGTTAGTCACTCAGTCATGTCAGGCTCTTCACTACTCCATGCATTGCAGCCCACCAGGCTCCTCTGTCCATGGAATTCTCCAGGCAAGGGGATGGAGTGGGTTGCCATTCCCTTCTCTAGCAGGTATTCGTTACTGTGAGGTAATTGAAGAATATTCATGACATATCATTACTATAACTAGACTTGCACATACTTTTAGTATTGTGGCATGCTTTTGATATTTGAGGCTTCCTAGGTGGTACGGTGGTAAAGAATACACCTGCCAATGCAGGAAATGCAAGAGACACTGGTTCAATCCTTGGCTGGGCAAGATCACCTGGAAAAGGAATTGCAACCCACCCCAGTATTCTTGCCTGGAGAATCCCATGGACAGAAGAGCCTCGTAGGGTATAGTCCATGGGGTTGCAGAGAGTCAGATACAACCGAACATGCACAAATTCTCACGCATTCTCATTACTACAGAAGTTTTGACCATTTTAATAAATCAATAGCATTTCAGAGAACTGTCAAAAGGGGAAGAGAAATAGCTATAAGTTAGTAACATTCGTGAAAAAAAAGGGAAAAAACATAAAGTTACTCTGAAGAGTTCTCTATCTTTTATACCTCAGAACCTGACCTTTTATTTTACTTCATTGCTCCTACAAAGAATGTAGAGCATTCTTCTTTTTATTTAAACATTTTATTTGGGGAAAATCTTATTTTAATGGAAAAGCTGCAAATATAATATAGAGGGCTTTCATATATCTTATGATTATGTATTATGCTCTTTTAATGTTAACATGTGACTAACATTTATTTTTATTTAAAATGAACTAAAATGGAATATGAGCAACTCTTTCATGAGAGTGTCTGAAGAATTATGTGATACTCACTGGAGGTTATAGAAGAGAACATTTTAGTAGTAATACCAGAATTAGGAATCACTAGGATAGTCATGGGAATTTACAGTCATGTAGAAACAGCTGAACTTAGAACTTTGGCTCTATAGAAAAATAACATTAAGTCTGAAAGTAACTTCTGTAGATATATTACTTGATTTGATGTATTCTTACCAAAACAGATGCAAAAGATATTACTCTCTGGAAAACAAACACTAGAAGAAAAGAATTTTAATAATTCTATTCACTGTAGATTAGAAAAAGGTTGAAACAATTTTACAAAAATAAAATTAGCTAAAGAAGATCATGATCAAAATAAAAATAATTGAAATATACAAGCACATTATAGGAAACTATATAAGTTCACATAGTGGCAAATTGTGAGTTTTCACTTTATTTAAGCTGAGTATATGTAGACTTATACTTACCTTATGGCAAAGTTAATTTCTTTGAAATATAATTATTTGGATTTATTGTAAGCTTAAGTATTATTTGGATTCTTTGCAATAAGTAACATAAAGCCGATGAGTTATCCAAGGAAGATTAGTACTTATAAGTAGTCTTTTATAATAAAGACAGTAAAATATGCTTCATGTATAATAAATATGTAAGACTACATAAACAGGTTTTTGCTGTTTTTTACCTTTTGGTATTTTTCATATATATTTTTCCTGTTACTACATTCTTGTGGACCGAAAACTCAAATGTCTTAGGTTAGGTTACTTTTGGAGTCAAGACATTATTTAATGAAGAAGACTTGGTGGTGAACACATTCAAATTCCATGATACTTTCCTCTTTCTTCTGATACACTTAAAAAATATAAAGATGCTAAGTAATTCACTCAATGAACTTAAGTTTTCAAGTGGATGTAAGTATGTCACAGACCTCAGAGCAGCATCAGTTGAGTTTTGTGCCAAGACATCCATCTACTTCTCTAGGGAGAGCGGCTGCTTGCCCTAGACTCTCCGTGTGATCTTGAGCGAGTCACCTCACATTCTTGAACCCCAGTCAACCCATTTGGAGAATTAGGTGAAAGCTAAGTCTTAGTGAGAAACAGATGCAACATCTGAGATGAGTTTTCTTGTGTAAACAAGTAATTCCAAAGTTCAATTCCAAAGAAAGTCGCTGTGTGGATGACCATGATACATCTGAGGGAGACAATTAGTCTAAGGCTTGTGGAATAAATATGTTTTTGTTTTGATAGAAATTATAGCATTGTAATATTATATCTGACTTTCTTAAAATTGTTTTTATCTAATTTTTATTCTATCCTACTTTGATTTAAGATATATACTGTTGCAATTTCTAATAAAAATTTATTTAATGCTTTAGGAGCTTTTTTTTAAATAGTAAATTATACTTCTAACAGGTCAATTAAGTTGTCAAGATAGGGGTAAATATAACTCAGAATAGTCCAACTATTACTTAGTGAAAGTCCGTGAATGTTAAGACCTCTTCTCTTTGGGATAAGAGTTAACAATCAAGGGATTTAAAGACACGTGGTTTTTAAAGACAACAACTAAGTTTTCATTTTGGTTTAGTTCCCAGTAGATTACTTGTCACTTTGATAAATTCTTACACTCTAAAACACTTTGCTAAAAAAGAGATAGGTAATTTAATAAATTGAAAAGAATTCTTGAAAGGAAAACTCCCTTGAGAAATGCTAGTCTAAGTTTCTCTCCTCTACAACTGCTACTTCGGCTGATTGAAATAGCTATGAACATCAAAGTAAGATTCGTGGTTCCAAAAACTCTCCAAGATTGCCATAAGTCTAAACTTATATTTCCTGTGTTGACTTCACGTATTGCCATCATTTGTGCACATTTGAAAGCTTCAGGTTAAATGTGCTGTGGTTTCCCATTGCATAACTGTTTGTATTGATATTTTAAAGTAGGAATAATTAACATGCAGATCAGCAAGTTCACGGATACTGTTGAGAACTCTGTTGGTTAGTTTATGATTCTCTGGTTTGTTTTTTGGCAGCTATGGTGTTCTTGCATTTGACATTAGCTATGGGAGCAGTAGCTTGGCCTTTAACTGGAAAACAATCCAAGAATTTCAGAGGAGAGGAACTAAGCAACAAGAGGCCTGGAGCTATTATCTTCAAAAGAGACAAGAAAAGCACTCCTGCCTCTTTTTTTTTTCCTGTTTCCTGCACAGAACTCTTTTGACTTCAGTGTGAAAAGAATGAATCTGTGGTAGAATTTGGCCTGGATTTCTTTAGTAACTGAGTTAAATCCAGTTGAATGAGATGCAAAATAACCATTGGCCAGAGTCTAATCACCTATGGAAGACCAAGAATATGATGCGCATAAATCTGAAAAGTTGGGGGAGCGATGGGGAAAACCTGTGTTTAGATTTAATGTCTAGAGAAAATACCTAGCAGAAATATAAAATTCACTAAACATATTGGAAAGAGGCTAGATGACTGGTGCAAAAGGTCTTTTATTTTGACATTAAAAACTTATGCATGAGCCTCCATGATGAATAGTGTTATGCTGCTGCTGCTGCTAAGTCGCTTCAGTCGTGTCCAACTCTGTGCAGCCCCATAGACGGCAGCCTACCAGGCTCCCCCGTCCCTGGGATTCTTCAGGCAAGAACACTGGAGTGGGTTGCCATTTCCTTCTCCAGTGCATGAAAGTGAAAAGTGAAAGGGAAGTCGCTCAGTCGTGTCCAACTCTTAGCAACCCCATGGACTGCAGCCTACCAGGCTCCTCTGCCCATAGGATTTTCCAGGCAAGAGTACTGGAGTGGAGTGCCATTGCCTTCTTCGAATCTTATAGTAGTCTCCTTTTAAAAGCTGAATTACAAATATCTTCCATTCTAAACTTCTTGTGTGAGTGGTGTGACATCTAGATGCAAAAAATAATAATTCTTTCTCTGTCATATTCTTCATGTACACACTGTGTGTCTATTCTTCATATATAACATGCATATATTCATATTATAATTATTCACATGTATGTGACTATAAATACCCTCAAACTAAACTTAAAGCTAAATATTAAGAAAACTAAGATCATGGCATCTGACCCCATTATTTCATGGCAAATAGAGAGAGAAAGGGTGGAAGTTGTGACCGAGTTCCTCTTCTTGGGCTGTAAAATCACTGCAGGTGGTGACTGCAGCTATGAAATCCAAAGACATTTGCTTCTTGGAAGGAAAGCTATGACAAACCTAGACAGTGTGTTGAAAAGCAGAGACACCACTCTACTGACAAAGGTCTATATAGTCAAGGCTATGGTCTTCCCAGTGGTCATGTACGACTGTGAGAACTAGACCATAAAGAAGTCAGAGCACTGAAGAATTGATGCCTTGGAACTGTGGTGCTGGAGAAGACTCCTGAGAGTCCCTTGGGCAGCAAGGCAATCAAACCAGTCAATTATAAGGGAAATCAACCCTGAATACTCATTGGAAGGACTGATGATGAAAGTGAAACTCCAGCATTTTGGTCATCTGATGCAAACAGCTGACTCATTGGAAAAGTCCCTGATGCTGGGAAAGATTGATGGCAGAAGGAGAAGAGGGCATCAGAGGATGAGATGGCTGGATGACATCACCAATGCAATGGACATTAACTTGGGCAAACTTTGCGAGATGGTAAGGGACAGAGAGGCCTGGTGTGCTGCAGTCCATGGGGTCGCAAAGAGTCAGACATGACTGAGCAACTGAACAAAAATACCCTCAAATGCACATGCAATATTTTTAAAGCATTTGCCAAAGAATAATATTTTGATGTGTACGAAAGAAGATTAGCTTCTGTTTCATAAAATACAAATTTCTTTTTCTAGGAATTAGAACTCTGAATTCCTCACAGTCTGAGGCTGAAAGTGAAATTGATGAACATAGAGTTGGACATACATGTGGGAGCTCTTATGAATTGGAGTTATACGGGAATAATTCTATTATTCACCTGGCACAAAGTTCAGATTCTACCACTGTTTTGTGTATTGTAGCATATTTAAAGAATAAGGGTGTTTTCACAGTAGAAAAACTGGAGAGGATGAATTCATGTCAGCTATGAATCTGAAAGTTTATAAAAGGTGAATTAATGGTACTGAATATCCATTATTCAACTTCAGTGAATAAAATGCTTCTCTGAAGCCAACTTCATTGGAATTAATTTTTATAATTGATTGGGATAAAAGCTGAATAGTCCTAAAGGTTTGCAGACTACAATACCCACAAAGATTGATTATGCATAAAGTTTTACAGAAAATAAGTCTTTAGACAATGTTTATTCAGCTATCTCCTATTTTGAGATACTCTGTAAAAAACCAAAACAACAATCTAAGTTTCTACTGGAATTTTTGGCAGAATCTTAAGATTGTTTCATGTATGATTTTGAAACATTCTGCCTCAGTTTTTGAGGCATTTTTGAGGAAATTTGTTCTGCCTACACACAGCTCTGAAGTAAACTTTTGGTATGTATGTTATTTATACTCTGATGTTCTGAGTGTATACAAAACTGAGTGTGTAAACTAGAATACATTTTAATTTGATAAAATGCCAATCACAAGGGGGTTGTTGATTTTAAAATCATCAGTGAGTTTCATCTGTTAAATGTGACTGAAAAATTCTTTTTCTTCTTGTTGTGGTGTACAATACCCCCAAAGCTTTGTATGTTCAAGTTTTAATATTTTTGACATTGATTTTTCATATTTAGAGACTTTTCTCTGAAGAATTCAAAGCTCTTTGATTAGCACTAATTCAGCAATTTGTAAGGGAGGGAATTTCAAGAGAAAACATATGGGACAATCTCTAGGTCAGACAGAGAAAGATAGATATATGATATTGCTTACATGTGGAATCTAAAAGAGGGTACAAATAAACTTATCTAAAAAACAGATAAAGTGTAGGAGGGTTCCCTTTTCTCCACACCCTCTCCAGCATTTATTGCTTGCAGATTTTTGGATCGCAGCCATTCTGACTGGTGTGAAGTGGTACCTCATTGTGGTTTTGATTTGCATTTCTCTAATAATGAGTGATGTTGAGCATCTTTTCATGTGTTTGTTAGCCATCCGTATGTCTTCTTTGGAGAAATGTCTATTTAGTTCTTTGACCCATTTTTTGATTGGGTCGTTTATTTTTCTGGAGTTGAGCTGCATAAGTTGCTTGTATATTTTTGAGATTAGTTGTTTGTCAGTTGCTTCATTTGCTATTATTTTCTCCCATTCCGAAGGCTGTCTTTTCACCTTGCTTATATTTTCCTTTGTTGTGCAGAAGCTTTTAATTTTAATTAGATCCCATTTGTTTATTTTTGCTTTTATTTCCAGAATTCTGGGAGGTGGATCATAGAGGATCCTGCTGTGATTTATGTCTGAGAGTGTTTTGCCTATGTTCTCCTCTAGGAGTTTTATAGTTTCTGATCTTACATTTAGATCTTTAATCCATTTTGAGTTTATTTTTGTGTGCGGTGTTAGAAAGTGATCTAGTTTCATTCTTTTACAAGTGGTTGACCAGTTTTCCCAGCACCACTTGTTAAAGAGATGGATGAAACTGGAGCCGATTATACAGAGTGAAGTAGGCCAGAAAGAAAAACACCAATACAGTATACTAACACATATATATGGAATTTAGGAAGATGGCAATGACGACCCTGTATGCAAGACAGGGAAAGAGACACAGATGTGTATAACGGACTTTTGGACTCAGAGGGAGAGGGAGAGGGTGGGATGATTTGGGAGAATGACATTCTAACATGTATACTATCATGTGAATTGAATCGCCAGTCTATGTCTGACGCAGGATGCAGCATGCTTGGGGCTGGTGCATGGGGATGACCCAGAAAGATGTTATGGGGAGGGAGGTGGGAGGGGGGGTTCATGTTTGGGAATGCATGTAAGAATTAAAGATTTTAAAATTTAAAAAATAAAAAACTAAAAAAAAAAACAAAACAGATAAAGTTATAGACATAGAAAACAAACTCATGGTTACCAGGGGATGAGGGAAGGAGGGATAAATCGAGAGACTGAGTTTGACATACACATACCACTGTAAATGAAATATATAACTAATAAGGTCCTACTGAGAAGACTCTTGAGAGTCCCTTGGACTGCAAGGAGATCCAACCAGTCCATTCTGAAGGAGATCAGCCCTGGGATTTCTTTGGAAGGAATGATGCTAAAGCTGAAGCTCCAGTACTTTGGCCACCTCATGCAAAGAGCTGACTCATTGGAAAAGACTCTGATGCTGGGAGGGGTTTGGGGCAGCAGGAGAAGAGGACGACAGAGGATGAGATGGCTGGATGGCATCACTGACTCGATGGACGTGAGTCTGAGTGAACTCTGGGAGTTGGTGATAGACAGGGAGGCCTGGCGTGCTGCAATTCATGGGGTCGCAAAGAGTCAGACATGTCTGAGCGACTTCACTTCACAAGACCTTCTAGAACTAACACCTAAAAAAGATGTCCTTTTCATTATAGGGGACTGAAATGCAAAAGTAGGAAGTCAAGAAACACCTGGAGTAACAGGCAAATTTGGTCTTGGAGTACAGAATGAAGCAGGGCAAAGGCTAACAGAGTTTTGCTAACTGATCATAGCAAACACCCTCTTCCAACAACACAAGAGAAGACTCTACCCATGGACATCACCAGATGGTCAACACCGAAATCAGATTATATTCTGGATAAACTATGGATGAAGGTTTGTGACATTGTACAGGAGACAGGGATCAAGACCACCCCCAAGAAAAAGAAATGCAAAAAAGCAAAATGGCTGTCTGGGGAGGCCTTACAAATAGCTGTGAAAAGAAGAGAAGCAAAAAGCAAAGGAGAAAAGGAAAGATATACACATTTAAATGCAGCGTTCCAAAGAATAGCAAGGAGAGATAAGAAAGCCTTCCTCAGTGATCAGAGCAAAGAAATAGAGGAAAACAATAGAATGGGAAAAACTAGAGATCTCTTCAAGAAAACTAGAGATATCAAGGTAATATTTCATGCAAAGATGGGCTCAATAAAGGACAGAAATGGTTTGGAGCCAACAGAAGCAGAAGATATTAAGAAGAGGTGGCAAGAATACACAGAAGAACTGTACAATAAAGATCTTCATGACCTAGATAACCATGATGATGTGATCACTTCCCTAGAGCCAGATATCCTGGAGTCTGAAGTCAAGTGGGCCTTAGGAAGCATCACTATGAACAAAGCTAATGGAGGTGATGGAATGCCAGCTAAACTATTTCAAGTACTAAAAAATGATGCTGTGAAAGTGCTACAGTCAATATGCCAGCAAATTTGAGAAACTCAGCGGTGGCCACAGGACTGTAACAGGTCAGTTTTCATCCCAATCCCAAAGAAAGGCAATGCCAAAGAATGTTATAACTACCAGGTTTGACTGCACGATTGCACTCATCACACACACTATTAAAGTGTGTGAGAATTCTTGCTCAAATTTTCCAAGCCAGGCTTCAGCATTATGTGATCTGTGAACTTTCAGATGTTCAAGCTGGTTTTAGAAAAGGCGGCAGAACCAGAGATCAAATTGCCAACATCCACTGGATCATCGAAAAAGCAAGAAATTTTCATAAAAACATCTATTTCTGCTTTATCGACTATACCAAAGCCTTTGACTGTGGATCACCACAAACTGTGGAAAATTCTTAGAGATAGGAATAACAGACCACCTGACCTGCCTCTTGAGAAATCTGTAGGCAGGTCAAGAAGCAATAGTTAGAATTGGACATGAAACAACAGACTGATTCCAAATCAAGGACGGAGTACATCAAGGCTGTATATTGTCACCCTGCTTATTTAACTTATATGCAGAGTTCATCATGAGAAACACTGGGCTGGAAGAAGCACAGGCTGGAATCAAGATTTCCAGAAGAAATATCAATAACGTCAGATATGCAGATATGTCATGCTTTATGACCTTATGGAGAAGGCAATGGCACCCCACTCCAGTACTCTTGGCTGGAAAATCTCATGGATGGAAGAGCCTGGTAGGCTGTGGTCCATGGGGTCTCGAAGAGTCGGACACGACTGAGCGACTTCCCTTTCACTTTTCACTTTCATGAATTGGAGAAGGAAATGGCAATCCACTCCAGTGTTCTTGCCTGGAGAATCCTAGGGACAGGGGAGCCTGGTGGGCTGCCATCTATGGGGTCGCAGAGAGTCGGACAATACTGAAGCGACTTAGCAGCAGCAGTAGCATGACCTTATGACAGAAAGCGAAGATGACCTAAAGAGCTTTTTGATGAAAGTGAAAGAGGAGAGTGAAATTGTTGGCTTATGGCTCAACATTCAGAAAACAAAGATTATGGCATGTGGTCCCATCACTTCATGGCAAATAGATGGAGAAACAGTGGAAACAGTGACAGACTTTATTTTTTTTGGGGGGGGGGGCTCCAAAATCACTGCAGATGGTGATTGCAGCCATGAAATTAAAAGATGTTTACTCCTTGGAAGAAAAGTTATGAGCAACCTAGACATCATATTTAAAAGCAGAGACATTACATTGCCAACAAATGTCCGTCTAGTCAAGGCTGTGGCTTTTCCAGTAGTCATGTATGGATGTGAGAGATGGACTATAAAGAAAGCTGAGCACTGAAGAATTGATGCTTTTGAACTGTGCTGTTGGAGAAGACTCTTTAGAGTCTCCTGGACTCCAAGGGGATCCAAAATCCCATTCCAAAATTCCATTCCAAAATTCCATTCCATCCTAAAGGAAATCAGTCCTTTATGTTCTTCGGAAGGTCTGATGTTGAAACTGAAACTCCATTATGTTGGCCACCTAATGCGAAGAACTGACTCATTAGGTAAGAGCTGATGCTGGAAAGATTGAAGGTGGGAGAAGGGGACAATAGAGAATGAGATGGTTGGATGGCATCATCGATTCAATGGACATGAGTTTGAGCAGACTCCAAGTGTTGATGATGGACACGGAGACCTGGTGTGCTGCAGTCCATGGAGTCACAAAGAGTTGGACACGACTGAGAAACTGAAGTTATCTGTTATTATTATCATTTTAATGGTTTGCAGAAAATGTTAGAATGATTGCCAAGGAGTATGCTGCTGCTGCTGCTAAGTCACTTCAGTCGTGTCCGACTCTGTGCCACCCCATAGATGGCAGCCCATCAGGCTCCCCCGTCCCTGGGATTCTCCAGGCAAGAACACTGGAGTGGGTTGCCATTTCCTTCTCTAGTGCAGGAAAGTGAAAAGTGAAAGTGAAGCCGCTCAGCCGTGTCCGACTCTTTGTGACCCCATGAACTGCAGTCTACCAGGCTCCTCCGTCCATGGGATTTTCCAAGGAAGAGTACTGGAGTGGGTTGCCATTGCTGAGGAGTATAGCTAGCTACTAACACCCTAGCTTTGACTACAAGGCATAACACATATCAACTTGGAATTTCTCTATATTCTGCTATTTTATACTAGAAGAGAAGGAACATGCTTAAATTTGAATTTATTTTTTAATTTATTTTTAAATTACAAGATAAACTAATCCTAAAATAATGGCCATCCTTCAGCCCATGAGCAAACAGTATGGAAAGACAGAGATAAAAACTGTATTTCTCTGAATATATCTTATTTTTAAAATTATTTTATATGAAATACAGTTGATTTACAATGTTGTATTAGTTTTAGGTATAAAAAAAGTGATTTAATTATACATAAACATATATCAATTTTTTTCTGTTTCTTTTCCCATATAGGTTATTATAGAATATTGAATAGAGTTCCCTATGCTATAGAGTAGGTTCTTATTGATAATCTTTTTTATCTATAGTGTGTATATGTTCATCCCAAACTCCTAATATATCCCTCTTTTGGTAGCCATAAGTTTGTTTTCAGAGTCTGAGTTTATTTCTATTTCATAAATAAGTTCACTCATATCACTTTTTAGATGTCATATGATATTTGTTTTTCTCTGACCTACTTCGCTTAGGATGATAATCTCTAGGTCCATCCATGTTACTGCATATGGCATTATTTCATTCTGTTTTATGACTGAGTTATATTCCAATGTATGTATTTCTATATATTTATATGCCATATGTCCTTTATCTATCCATCTGTTGATGGACATTTAGTTTGCCTCCATATCTTAGCTATTGTAAATAGTGCTGCCATGAACACTGGGGTGCATGTATCTTTTTAAGTTGTGATTTTCTCCTAAATCTTGCTTTGCAGATTTCCTGGAACCATATAAATATTAAATTATTATCAAGCAAAATTAAATTAAAATTAATACTTGAAAATTGAAGGCATAATAAAATTAATGAACTTTACTCTGTATCAAGTTGAGCATAATTACAAAGAGTGGAACTTCTTCACAGATGTTGAAAACATATGACTGCACATACCTAGCATAATATGAACAAAAAAATTGCAAAATACTTTTTCAGTAACCACATTGTGTTATTTGTAGAAATTATACCTAGAGACAAAATGTTTAGTAACAAACAAATACAAGATAAAATAATATTTATTTAGCTCACAAGTCTTTAGAGTTTAGCTGATATGTTCTGGCCTTATAAATATGTTATTAGTTTTGGTTAGATAGATGGTTCTGCTGAACATGGTGAGCTCAAGCTGGGGATTATTTGGCTGTTCACTAATCTAGAATGGCAGATATTAATAACAGAGTCAATATGGCTCTATTGACCTGAAATACCTCTGACAGGCTAGCCTGGGCATGTTCTTAAGGCATCGTGGAAGTGCAAGAAAGAAAGCAGACACAAGCAAGAATTTTTTCTAATTTTTTGTCTAATGGTTGCTAAGATCCTGTGGACTCTGAAAATCATCAGATAGGTCCAGAGTAAGTATGAACAAAGTTTAGATAACGAAGTGTATAGATGTAAGAGGTTGGTGAAGAACTGGGGCTATCAGACATCTACCAAAATAGTATTCTGAGATTGTTGTGTATGTGTTCTAGGATAAAATAGAGGAGTTATTATGTTGATGGTTATGGAATCTAGGGGTTTAGTGTGAGAAAAAGAAGAAATAGCTATGATAATAAAAAGGTTAATTAAAAATCTATTGTCTTGAATTTGAATTAAATATGTCACTATAAAATTCTATTTTAGATTCAAAACAAATATGAAGCTTAGCTCCATCAACTGAAAAAAAATCTAGAAAGAATGACCAGCCTATAGCAATAATCACCACTAGCATCCATACTCCGGTCTCTAAATAAGTTTTCCCAGTAAAATAGACCAGAATTCCTTGGATAAATGGCTGATACTAGGAAATGTATACGGAGAAGGCAATGGCACCCCACTCCAGTACTCTTGCCTGGAAAATCCCATGGATGGAGAAGCCTGGAAGGCTGCAGTCCAAGGGGTCACTGAGGGTTGGACACAACTGAGCGACTTCACTTTCACTTTTCACTTTCATGCACTGGAGAAGGAAATGGCAACCCACTCCAGTGTTCTTGCCTGGAGAATCCCAGGGATGGGGGAGCCTGGTGGGCTGCCGTCTATGGGGTTGCACAGAGTCGGACACGACTGAAGTGTCTTAGCAGCAGCAGCAGCAGGAAGTGTATAAGTTAATTCTGCAACATCTTGTAACACCAAACAATAAGAAAATTATCAAAGATTATTTAACTCATATTTAAAGGAGAAAATTTGAAGATGTGTCCTGGTGAAAGTTGGAAATTTTTGAGCATGAATAAGATGATTCCAACATTGAAAATACTTAAATCTATAAGCTCACATTAATACCAACATATATTTCAGCCTTCAATTTAATATGTCAGGAAACCAATTCATAATTAAAAGAACTGATAAATAAAATTAAAGAACTAACTAATGAAGAAAAGTTTCCAGAAGATCTTGAAGCAATAAATCAAGAAAGAAACATGAAATTATAAAATCATTTTTTGTAACTCCTAATGAAATGGTGTTTAGGAAATGAACATCAATGGCTGTCAGAAATTATGTACCCACTGATAGAAGTATAAAACAACACTTAATAAGTGTTCTTGACTGTCTCCCTCCTTCAATCAAACCTAAATGTAATTCAGAATCTATACTTAACTGCCAATTTGTAGAAAATAAAAGGATAGAGATGAATAGAAAATAAAAGGATAGAGATGCAATCAGTAAAATCTACCCTGGAGATACTATAGGAGCAAGAAGCTGTTTTCTTCACCAAATACACTAGAAGGAAAACAAAAGCATGAGAAAGAAAAAAAAATACTAGATTAGAGAGATTTAAGAAACAAATTCAATAGTTAAGTTGTATGGACCATATTGGGAACCAGATTTGAATAACCTGAAAAAATTATGAGATAGTCAGAAATTTGAGCACCTACTAAGTGTTTGCTGATAGGAAGGGATAATTGCTAATCTTTTAAAGTGGGGTAATGATGTCATGGTTGTTTTTGAAGACCCTACCTTTTAGAGGTATATACTGTATAGAATGATATGTCAAATAATTTCTTTCAAAATTATACAGTGTTTGAGGGATGATACATGATGTAATTGGAGCATGATTGGCTGTGAGTTGACAATTTGTTAGATTTGACAATGGATACACAGGTTCATTATACTATTTTTTGATTCTTGTTATATGTTTAAATTTTTCCCTATGAAAAAAAAATTAAAAGCCTATTCTGTTATAAAGTCTCCCAAAGGTGTAAAAATCTGCAGTAGTTAAAAACAGTCTGCTTCTAAGAACGGTCTAGAGCTTTGCCTCTGCATCAGACTGCCTTGGCTTGAATCCTGTTTCCTTCATTTACTACCTGAGAGACCTTGCCCAGGTTAACATTACATTTAAAATCATTAGTTGAGCACCATGCCTGGCACCTAGAAACTTTTCAAAACTCATCAATGAATAATAGATTGCACTCACCTTCAAGGAGGTTAAAGCTTACTGGAAGAATTAGATAAGTACAAAATATAACTTAGAATGTGAACTATACAGCTTACAAATATAGCAGCATCAGGATTTAAAATGTGGTGAGGGGCCAAACTCTTTAAAAACCAATGCAATTATGCCCAAAGCTTATTGTGCTAAAATTAAGGCAGAGAAATAACTGGGGTGTAAGAGAGCATGAGATATAATTAGGAAGTTACTTCAAGAGTGACAGGATGGGTTGCTATCACCACTACCTTGTATGAATTCACTTGAATAAAATTTCGAGTAATGTTGGCTTGTCTTGAATCTTACTAAGGGAAAGTGAAAATGTTAGTTGCTCGGCGGTGTCTAACTGTGATCAGCTCCATGGATGAGCCTGCCAGGCTCCTCTGTCCATGGAATTCTCCAAGCAAGAATGCTGGAATGTGTAGCCATTCCCTTCCCCAGGGGATCTTCCTGACCCAGGGATCAAACCCAGGTCTCCTGCTTTGCAGCCAGATTCTTTACTGTCTGAGCCATCAGGGAAATAGGTCCTATGGAAATTGTCTTAGAGACGGTGCCTTGGCATGACCCCTGATACCAATACTGAAGGAGGCTTCAGTATATTTATACTATTCACCACAGCTTATTGATAGGCAGTGAAGTGTTTTGAATTTACTATACCTCTTGATATTAACAGCAAGGATTGTTTTCCACCAGTACACATTCTGGCTTGTGGAACTGGGAAAATATAGAAATCCTTGCCTGCTGGATGCCCTCTGGGGAGGCTCATTAATCCCTGAGACTGTTTCAGCATCTTAAAAAGTAGGAGACACAGCCATAGAGAACAGACTTTTGGACACAGTGCGAGGAAGGAGAGGGTGGGGCAGAGTATCATTGAAACATGTATATTACCATATGTAAAACAGATAGCCAGTGGGATTTTGCTGTATTATTCTGGGAGCTCAAGCCCAGGGCTCTGTGACATCCTAGAGGAGTGGGATGGGGTGGGAGGTTCAAGAGGGAGGGGACATATGCATGCTTATGGTTGATTCATGTTGATGTATGGCAGAAACCAACACACTATTGTAAAGCAATTATCCTCCAATTAAAAATAAATACATTAAAAAATAATCACAAAAATCAGTAATAATGATAGTTCTTATTTCATTGGGACTGCTGTGCAGGTTACAGAACATAATCTGTGTGAAGAGTTAAACGTAGTAGAAAAGCTAAAGTGTTTAATAGCTGTGAGCAGGCATGTTTGATGACTGCCTCTGCTTCCTGGAACAGGAGTTTCTTGAGGACAGGGATGGTTTCACATATACTGCCGTGTGTACAGTCCCCAGCTCCATGAGGATATTAACTGAGTACTTTATTTCCATATATTGTTTTAAAAAGTATTGTTGCACCAAGAAACCATATGCTCCATTATGGAGGAGTCTACACGTAGAATCTCCATTTATTCCAGCAAGAACTGGGCCCTGGGAACTCTGTTGTTCCCTTTTCCTGCATCAAGACATTACAGAATTCAGCTGAAAAAGCAAGTCCTCTCTTCACTGGAGACTTTGCTGAAAGGGTTTCTGCTGCATTTATCTGGGAGGCTGAAAGTAAGGAAAATCTAGCAGATATCAAGGGACTCTTCCCTGCAGGGTTGTAAAGGTAAAGTAAAAAAAAACGTGTTAAATATATGCTTGTCTTTCTCATAAAATGCTTCATCTTTGAGGAATAATCTGAAGGGAATGTACCACTGTAGGCCCGTCAGCCTGGTCTTTATCCATTTCCTCAGCAACTGTCTCATTTTAGATAAAAGGCAGAGGTTTTCTTTAGAAACATGAAGTGTCAGACATGAACAGGGTTTTTATTATTTATTTTCTGAGCTTCATTATGGTTGATGCTGTCTCATTTTTTCCATTATAAACCCCTTCTTCTTGAGGGTCTGTAACTCCTCCAATAAAAAAATAGCTTCAGGCTAACACTGGAAGCATTTGCTCTCAGCTTAGGGGGACCTTTGTATTTCCAGGTCCTGAAAATAAAAATCCATTAAAATTTTTTTAAATTATAGGAGTGTTAAAATGAAAAAAAGAACCTAGGAATTACTGCTTTCATATGTGTCTCTTTACTACCTGAGCTTAGGATTTTTTTTAAACAGCAATTTTGCAGGCTCTGATTACATTACAGGCTATCCTTTATTATCTGAGATAATTCAGTAATGTCCATCTGTCTCCTGTCCACTGGCTTCCTCAGAGATGCTTGCTGGAGACAGTTTGTTGAGTAGTTTGTTCTGTCATTTCTCTTTCCCTGATAGATGATCCAATGTTTCCCAGAAGAGAGCATTCCATTCAGTATGTGGTCAACTTCCTTCAGTGAAACATTGCAGTGAGCTGCTAACCTGAGGGCAGGGTGCTGATAGGGGGCTATGTCACTCTGAAGATGGCAGCACACTGGAACGCCTTTAACAAGTCTCTCCCTGCGTGGCTCCCAGAAACATGCTGATCTGGAGATTGTCATAGAATGCTGGATTATGGGCCAAAGATAAGTTCAGGCTAAAGGTGAAGTCCTAAGGACACATTTCAGAGTCACTAGAAGCCCAAGATCACCTTCTGGCTTGAGTGGGACACTGGTTATTCCCCAGTGCGGTGGTCCTTGCCTCAGGATATGTAGCTGACATACCCAAAGGACACTGGCATCTTTAGTGCATTTTCTCCCCTCTTTGCTCTCCAGTCCAGTACTATCTCATACTGAATATTTTAGAAACAAGATTTCCAGAAGTTCATTGCCTCTGGAATATACACACAGACTGTACATTGCTTTGGCCAACCCAATGCATTAAATTTCCTCTGGCTACTTATATCTAAAACATCACTGAAAAGAAAAGATATCTCCTTTAAAATGTGCTGCAATTTTCTGGAAAGAATATTTTTAGGAAGAGATCAGAAGCAGAATATAAAGCAGTGACAACAAATACAGTGTTGTGAAACTTTTTTTTGTATAGAAAAGCAAATTGGATTTTTATGTCACACCTCACTAAGGAAGCTATAGGTAGATTAGAGATCTGTTTCTTAAAAATTAAATATTTTATGACCAAATATAGAAGCAGTTTTCTCATAGAAGATACTAAACACCCGAACCATATTGTCAACGTAGTCAAATGTGTATCAAAGAGGAAAAATTTAAACAATGACAGACCTCATAAACAAAATTATTTTATTTTATTTTTTTTTAATGTTTTTTTTTTTTAAATATTTTAGTTTTTTATTTTTTAAAATTTTAAAATCCTTAATTCTTACATGCATTCCCAAACATGAACCCCCCTCCCACCTCCCTCCCCATAACATCTTTCTGGGTCATCCCCATGCACCAGCCCCAAGCATGCTGCATCCTGCGTCAGACATAGACTGGCGATTCAATTCACATGATAGTATACATGTTAGAATGTCATTCTCCCAAATCATCCCACCCTCTCCCTCTCCCTCTGAGTCCAAAAGTCCGTTATACACATCTGTGTCTCTTTCCCTGTCTTGCATACAGGGTCGTCATTGCCATCTTCCTAAATTCCATATATATGTGTTAGTATACTGTATTGGTGTTTTTCTTTCTGGCTTACTTCACTCTGTATAATCGGCTCCAGTTTCATCCATCTCATCAGAACTGATTCAAATGAATTCTTTTTTACGGCTGAGTAATACTCCATTGTGTATATGTACCACAGCTTTCTTATCCATTCATCTGCTGATGGACATCTAGGTTGTTTCCATGTCCTGGCTATTATAAACAGTGCTGCGATGAACATTGGGGTACATGTGTCTCTTTCAATTCTGGTTTCCTCGGTGTGTATGCCCAGCAGTGGGATTGCTGGGTCATAAGGTAGTTCTATTTGCAATTTTTTAAGGAATCTCCACACTGTTCTCCATAGTGGCTGTACTAGTTTGCATTCCCACCAACAGTGTAGGAGGGTTCCCTTTTCTCCACACCCTCTCCAGCATTTATTGCTTGCAGATTTTTGGATCGCAGCCATTCTGACTGGTGTGAAGTGGTACCTCATTGTGGTTTTGATTTGCATTTCTCTAATAATGAGTGATGTTGAGCATCTTTTCATGTGTTTGTTAGCCATCCGTATGTCTTCTTTGGAGAAATGTCTATTTAGTTCTTTGGCCCATTTTTTGATTGGGTCGTTTATTTTTCTGGAGTTGAGCTGCAGAATGCTGGAAATAAAAGCAAAAATAAACAAATGGGATCTAATTAAAATTAAAAGCTTCTGCACAACAAAGGAAAATATAAGCAAGGTGAAAAGACAGCCTTCGGAATGGGAGAAAATAATAGCAAATGAAGCAACTGACAAACAACTAATCTCAAAAATATACAAACAAAATTATTTTAAATGCATACAGCCAGGAATATATTTCTTATGATATATAAACAAGTTATACAAATCAACATAAGAAATAATAGAACAACTGAAAATATGAAAAGGATGTAATAGGCAGTTCATAGAACAACCAATAAACTTAAGAACTAATGTGATACTCACAAATAATCAGTTAATGTAAATAAAAGTAAGAGATTCCATTATACAACTATTAGGTTGTCAAAAATGGAAATTCTTAAATTACCAAATGTCACTTCGGACGTGGAGAGATGAAAAGTTTTATATGCTACTAACTGGTGAAAAACCACTTGGAGAGATTTTAACATATTTAGTGAGCTGGAAATGTGCATATATTTCAAAATGGACAAATTTCACATCTCAAATTTCATTTGAGAAACTCTTACACCTGTGTGTAAGGAAACGTGTGCATGGGTGTTTATTGAGCAATGCTTATAGTGGTGAACAACTGGAATAAACCTAACTGTTCACTATTTTAAAAAAATGTATTTATGTTGATATTCAGTTCATTTATTGTAACTATAGAGTATTCCACAGTATGGTTATACCTCAATTAATTGATTCTCCCAGTTGGTTTATCCAGTGGGGAAGGGGGAAAGTGAATAGAATCAAAATCCTAGGAACCACCATTGTTTCTTAACAATGGTTAAGAAACCATTTGGGAAAATTATGTAACAATAAGATTTGATGAAACTGGATAATGAAGATGTGTGAGGAGAGACTACAGGTTTTCCATTCCTAAAATCTTAGTCATCCAGTATTTAAAATGTACTCTCTTCTCAGAAGTCTGTCTAACCCATTTTATGACTCTGGCTTAACTTTGTATCTCTTAGTAACTTTCCATTTGTATCTCTTAGTAACTTTATCAATTTGTAAACACTATATCAACTTGGACTTGGTGATTTATTTATTTCTATGTCTTTTTTTCAAAGAATAAGAGAGCAAAAAAGACCCATGCTTTACTGTTTTATAATAAGGAGGACACTGAGACCTAGAACATATTCATGCATGTGTGCTTGGTCACCAAACTAGATAACTTTTTTCAAATTAGGATAAAACGTAATTTTAAAAAATATATTGTATGTTTATCATGTTTTTCCAAAGTGCTATGCACATTAAGCATAGTTGACTGGACAACTAGAAGGCCAATTTTGAGAGGGAATGGCTTGAGCAGTCGGAATGCAGAGGGCAAGAATAGGCAAAGTTCAAATCAGGCATGATGTCATAGGACTGGGAAAGGGGTTAGACATGTGAAGAAAGAAGTCATAGAATGGAACTGCGAACCAAGGCTTAAGGTATTTTAGGAAAATCAGATGGGAAATATGTAAAGGAGATTTTCTCTACCATGAATCAACTCTGCATTATCTGCCATTCAGTCTGCCTTGGATTAACCATTCATCCAAGTAAGCAGGTGCATCAAGGAAAGGGGAGTACCACAGGTTTCTCTTCATCCCAGCTATATTGCCCTTAGCTATTTCACTGCCTCCTTTGACTTCAGTAGAGGTTTAGGGGAATATCACAAGGTTTTACTTAAATCTGTATTATTAAACATGCTCTGTCATGATGAGTGACTAAAGTTAAAAGTTTGGTTTGAAGTTGTTGTCAGATATCACATTTGTTTCCATCTTATAGCTTGAGTGTTTCACTTACAACCAATATAAACATAGCTGATGAGTCTGGCTCGCATTCAACTCACCAACTGACTTATGTAAATGATCTTTATGCTCTTTATTTTGAGGAATGGAAGGGCTGAAGGGGCACCATTGTTGGACTAGGCTGAGGGCATCATTTGGTCTTCACCCAGCCTTGCATTCATTGATACATCTCATGTGGCTTTTTTTTTTTTTAATTGCAGGTGGTAACGTTTTATTTATTTTTAAAATAAATTTATTTATTTTAATTGGAGGTTAATTACTTTACAATATTGTATTGGTTTTGCCATACATCAACATGAATCTGCCACAGGTATACATGTGTTCCCCATCCTGAACCCCCTCCCACATCGCTCCCCGTACCATCCCTCTGGGTCATCTCAGTGCACCAGGCCCAAGCGTCCAGTATCATTCATCAAACCTGGACTGGCTATTCATTTCATATGTGATATTATTCATGTTTCAATGTCATTCTCCCAAATCATCCCACCCTCTCCCTCTCCCACAGAGTCCAGAAGACTGTTCTATACATCTGTGTCTCTTTTGCTGTCTTGCATACAGGGTTATCGTTACCATCTTTCTAAATTCCATATATATGCATTAGTATACTGTATTGGTGTTTTTCTTTCTGGCTTGCTTCACTCTGTGTAATAGGCTCCAGTTTCATCCACCTCATTAGAACTGATTCAAATGTATCCTTTTTAATGGCTAAGTAATTCTCCATTGTTTATATGGACCACAGCTTTCTTATCCATTCATCTGCTGATGGACATCTAGGTTGTGGAGAGGGTGGGATGATTTGGGAGAGTGGCATTGAAACATGTATAATATCATATAAGAAATGAATCGCCAGTCTAGGTTCAATGCAGGATACATCTCATGTGTTTTGAAAAGTACCTGTGTTCCAGGCAACTGTTCTGGCATTAGAAAGGCATGTTGAAATGACTCAACCCTGCTCCCTTCCGAGTATATAATAGCCTAGGGACCAGGCAGACAAGAAAAGAGGCAATCACAACACAACGTATTCAGTATTGCTATAGAATGCTTAGTCAGTACTCTCAGTCACGGATCAGACTATGTGTGGTAGTGACACTGACCCAAACGTCTTCTTTCTTCCAGACAGAACTGATGTTACAGCAAACCAGAAAGTGAAACTTAAAAGATTTTTAAGAGAAAATCAAAACCTATAATACACACTAGGCCACAATTATTTACAAACATATACATTTCAACTTTTCTATTTGGATCAAGAACTCTCAAACCAGAATTGTCTGATTCCATGTTCTGTCATGCGTGCATCCTCCTTGCAACCAAAGGTAATTACGTCTAAGTACATGAACCGAAAATTTGCATTTGGAGTGCCTGAAAGCACTCTGGAAGTGCTGAAACCGCAGTACAAGAAGGAATGAACACAGATTCAGTGTGGGTAGTTGGGCATAAACAGGAAGATCAGAATAGTAACTGAACCAGTAGCTGTAACCAAGATCTGTTATAATTTGCTACAGTTGATAGAAGTTCATTAATCCTTATTTAATCTTACTGTTTAATACAATAGTTCAGAATTTCCTTCAAAATTAGGCCTATGTTATGGGTGAGAAGATGAGGTATGTTTTTGGGGTCCCTGGGAAATGAACATCTTTTCAATATTTAAATATAAATCCTTCATCCAAGTACACAAAGGCTTGGGCTGTAATAAAAGGTCAGCCTCACATTTTAAATCATCCTCAAATATTTTTCATTTATTTTAAGAGATCAAGGTAAGTATGATTCTTACAAAGTGAGGAAAGGGGCTCAGAGGTGTTCCATGACTTGGCCAAGATTACACAGCTACTTAGTGATACAGTAAGGAATGAGCCCTAAGATGTTTTTCAGATGTGCCCGAAGAAGACTATGTCAGGAAACCTGGGGCCAAGAGGCAGGTCTCTGGGCTATATTCACACCTTTGTATCAGTCAGAGACCAGTCATGAAAATAAGACCAACAGCAGGAAATTTGATGTAGAAAATTTAATGCAGCAAGTTAGTTACAGGCTAGAAGAGCTTGAAAGAGCAACTCAGGGAAGTTGAGACAACTGCAAGATTAAGCAATTGCAGAAATCTGCCGTAACTCACAGGACTGGAGGGGATTTGGGAGGAGAGATGAGGCCATACAACAGGAATGAGAACCTGGCATGAGGTTCACCTACCTTTTATGGAGCCTTGAAAAACGGGGCTATTGAAGATGCTCCTGGGAGACTGAGCTGGGGGAATACCTTGGATGGCCCCTCTGAGACTGAAAGAAAGAAAGTCTAGGAAACATAGTGGGTGTCTATGCCCCTTGGAAAACAGAACACAGCATGAAGAGGATGAAGAACGGGTCTGAGGAAAACGACAGCACCCCTTTTCAGCGGAATATCTATGTGTGGAATCTCAAATGTGTTTTGCATTTTCAGATCAGTTCAGTTCAGTTCAGTTCAATTCAGTCGCTCAGTCGTGTCCGACTCTTTGCGACCCCATGAATCGCAGCACGCCAGGCCTCCCTGTCCATCACCAACTCCCGGAGTTCACTCAGACTCATGTCCATCGAGTCCGTGATGCCATCCAGCCATCTCATCCTCTGTCGTCCCCTTCTTCTCCTGCCCCCAATCCCTCCCAGCATCAAAGTCTTTTCTAATGAGTCAATTCTTTGCATGAGGTGGTCAAAGTACTGGAGTTTCAGCTTTAGCATCATTCCTTGCATTTTAGGGATGTTTTATTTGAACAAGAGATTCTGTCAATACATTCAAGAAAGAAAGTTTAAAATTCAGTATATTAGACCAACTCACTTTTAAGAGAATATTCCACATCTTTAGCATTTTTACATACAAAGTATTTTTGGCCATGCTCTCTCTGAGAACACTGAAAATTGTTTCTATTTTGAAATGAAGCAACTGAAGCTCAGCTTAGTGTAATTAAGAAACTTCACCCATAAGACATGGCCAGAAGACTCAACAGCTAGGACTAGAAATCTGAGTCTTGGACCTCAAACTTGGGTGCCATCATTCCCAAATTTTGTTCTAAGGCATTGTAGGATGCTATAGAAGATGTACAGGGGCATAATTAAGTATTTTAAAATTTCATGGGAATATAGTAAACTGTTTTGGACCCTACATGTTTTAACAGGTTGAACACTAGATTGCTATGTCCCATTGGTTTATGTCATATTTTTATGAAGCTAGATTTTCTGTGATGAAAAGCAAGGACCATGTGAGAATCATTTGAGAACACAAAATGAAGGTAACAGTGTCTCATCTGATTGATTTTAAGGTTTGAGAAGTTGTGCTGTGCTCAACAGTCACTGAATTATTGGGAGGTAAGGGCTTACAAGTTATTAGGACCTTACTGCTTAATGAATAGAACTGTTCATGTTTCTTTTGATTGGGGGTATATTGTGAAAAGCTTGCAGACATTAAGAACAGTATCATCTGAGAATGCATTCCTGCTCGAGGGACCTCAAAAAGGACAGAAAGCAATAACAGGAAGATATTGAGATTGTGGCTGGGGGCTGTTGAGGTGGGAAGAACTCACAATATCCTGAACTGTTCTTCTAGAATTCTACACTCTGTGGCCACCACCTTTGTTTGCCTTAATTTGAGGAGTAAACATGGGTTACAGGTGAGTTTAATAGTTTGAAAGCCAAGGTCATCCTTACAAAGAACATGGTGCATATCTTTAGATGGTTCTTAACCTGCCCCTCAGACCAATGAGTATAAAATCTGGAGGATAACTTGCTTGATTATCAAAGTTCCAGAGACCACATGCAGGACGAGCATGGCACGTCATCCTTCACGCCTTCTATCAGTGCCTGCTCTTATCTCAATCTGCCTTTGCCCTGTGCTCACTCGGGAAACTTAATTGTGGCAGTAAGGTTGCCATCTCTTTGTCATTCAGCTGTTAGATTTCTTGCCCTTCCAAAATGTAATTATTGAAGCAATTTTGTATCTTGAACACTTCCTCCTTATCTCTGTACAGACCTCTAAAATGTGCCTTATAATGAAGATTGTACCTGACAATAAATTCTCCAAGAAACATAGACATCTCAAAAGATCAAAGAAAATGTGGATTGAAATTTGTAAGTGATGTTATTTTAAACAAAAATGAGTGAAACTGACATCTTATGACATTATAGAGTGTTATGATATTTTGTAATTTGGGAACTAGAGAAACAAAAGATCAAAAGATGGGAGAGAGAAATTTGAAAGAAATGAAGTTCTGTATTTTATAAAGTATGAAAGCGTTCTCTTGTATATTAAGATAGAACTGTATTCAGCATAATTGCAATGAAAAGATTCACTTTAAGTTTTAAAAATGTACATTACAGGTGCTGTAACTTCTTAGTGTGAAAAAGTTCTAAGCCCTGGTTATGAAACAAAATCATAAGTGGAATTTTAAAAAATACTGATGTCAGAATCCTGTCTACTGAATCTTCTGGGTCAGGGCTCTTGAATTCCTGTTTTTTCTTTAAAAAGAAACAATTGATGTGCAGCTGCTAAGAGATTACTGATTTAGATACACTCTGGAATAAACTACGGACCAGCAGCTTCAATGTCACCTGGGAGCTTATGAGAAATGCGCAATGTGTGGAACTACTCTGGACCTACTACATGAGAATCTATAGTTCAAGACTCCCAGTGACTTGTATTCAACTTGCTAAAACTCTGGTCTACAGGAGACAAAAATCAGACTGCGACTCAAGGGACTTGTACATGGCTCTGTCATGTACCAGAGAGAATAAGTCATTTATCCTCTTTGCATCTATTTCCCAGCTAAAGAAACAGATACACCTACCCAACTTACTCCAGGACAGTTTTAGCGCTATGAAATGGAATATGGAAAATATGTGGAAGTACTTCAAAAGAGTAAGAGTGCACTGTTTATATAAACTGATGCTCTTATGTGGTCATTAGAACCACAGATTTATAGAGTTACTTGACTCTTCAATTTATTCCACCTTTATATTTTGAGCCACATCCTTGATTGCTACATGGTTAACCCCCCACTCATATTTTTTTTTCAGCCACCTACTAAAAATTCTCAAGGGCAGAATTAATTTTTTTCTCATAATTTTTAAGTCATAGGAAAGTAACAAATATAAGTAAAAAGATAGCTCATTAGAATCCACAGAGTGCCTGGTAATATGCTATATTCATTTAATGTAACTCCATATCTGGAACTTTGCAAATTCAGGATTTTAGTAAAATCATCTTGGCATTATGAGTCCCATAGTCTCTTTTGTGATTGATAATTAATGTTTGATTCATGATTTCTTGATTTTGGGGTCATCTTCTTGTGATAAGCTGCTCTGTGCCATTGGGTGAATTTGGTAATAGTGCTCTGTCTTTGTGTCTACAAGAATAAAGATTAGAAGAGTATAATCTATGAATTGTGCCTAGGACCTCTTCTCCAACCTGGTTTGTTCCATCTGTGATGTTTGATGCTCTTTAGGGGTTTCCCAGGTGGCTCTAGTGGTAAAGAAAAGTGAAAGTGAAAGTCGTTCAGACATGTCCGACTCTTTGCAACCCCATGGACTATACAGTGAGACACAGGTTCAATCCCTGGGTTGGGAAAATCCTCTGAAGGAGAAAATGGTAACCTACTTCAGTGTTCTTGCCTGGAAAGTCCCATGGACAGAGGAACCAAGCGGCCTACTGTCCATAGGATCACAAACAGTTGGACTTAATGCTTCTTGGGTGCCAAACTTTACCGCAGCTCCTTCCGTACCTGCCAGCCTTGTCCTACACCCTAACCTTTTCCTAAACATGCCCTCAACACATCCCTGCAAGATGTCCTTCTAGATGAGGCTGAACACTCCTTAAATACAAGCCTGAGTTTAGCTCCAACTCCATCCTCAGTTTTGACTCTCTAGCCAGCTATGACTGCAAGACTCTCTTCTGCCTCTGCACTGCTGTCTGTGTGTAAATCAGAGTATCTCTCCTCATGTACTTGATATTCTGCAGTATGTTTCTTATAGCTGCTGTGCTGGATGTAAATTCTAATAAAGCTCTTTTTGCCTCTTCTCTTATACTGTTGATTTTATTTTTTGTATTTTCCTCACCTGAAGTTTTATAGTATTTCATTGTTCATGTAACTTCAGCTTATCCATGCTGCTGTTTCTCCTCACTTTCAACCGCTTCCCTTTGAGTCTTTTCATTATACTGGGCTCAGTTACTATCTTTTGCTCTTAGATTTACTATGTTTCCCTTTGGCTTGATATCTATCTCTAGTGGTAATGTTAGTCACTCAGTCGAGTCTGACTCTTTGCAACCAGCCTGGCTGTAGCCTGCCAGGGTCCTCTGTCCATGGGATTGTCCAGGCAAGAATACTGGAGTGGGTGGCCATTCCCTTCTCAAGAGGATCCTCCCAACCCAGGAATCGAACCTAGGTCTCCTGTATTGCAGGCAGATTCTTTACCATCTGAGCTATAGGGAAATCCTAGCTATCTCCAATTTAAGACTATATGCCTTCTGGCCTTTGGATAATAAAGTACTTGACCTCACTAATCATATGTTTCTCACTCTCATCTCTTGGATGGTGAGAAGTGGTTGTTGTTTAACTCCAACAAGGGACATTGTCACTCTGGCAGTAAGTGTTCTTCAATGTAACCAGAAAGTCAATCCTGAGAAAATAAAACCAATCCAAGTTCCATGATATTTCCTTTGAATATTTCTTGTTAAAAAAGAAATAGGATCAATGAGTCATTTATCTAACAGGACACTGAGAAACTACAAAAATGCTTTTTGTTTATACCTCCTTATGATCTCTATTACATGGAGAGTACACATATGGCATTTCTAGCAGAGGTTTCATTTATATACTTACAAATTCAGATTATGGTTTACAAATCTTACTGTTAGTTGTACAGCCACAGGCTGTACCAGTGTTAGCTTATGATTCAAATGGTAACAACTTACTGTTTCTATCATTTGAATTTAATTTGTGTTTGCAAAATGTCCTGAGGTCTCTCTGATACATGCTATTTTGTGTCTTCTTAGCATTTAGAGGGAGTTTAGGGGAATTAGAAAACCTAAACAGAAATTATGATGTTCCAATTATTGAAAGTTTTAAGATAAATGAAATTAAGATAAATAAATAAAAGGCAGATATATGTTCTAGAATTCTACATGGTTTTGGTTACTTGCATTTGGGCTTTATTTAAAGAATGAGTAGTTTCATGCATATTCCCAGAAATATTTAAATACTAAAAATGTGTCAGCTTGTCATGCTATGAAATTCTTACTGTTTATGACAACACTGCAGCCCATCTTTTGTGTATAGGGATTCTTTCTTGCAGTGGTAGCTCACTTCAGTGTTCTTGCCTGGAGAATCCCAGGGATGGAGGAGCCTGGTAGGCTGCCGTCTACGGGGTCAGACACGAGCCATCTATGGGGTCTGACATGACTGAAGCAACTTAGCAGCAGCAGCAGCATTCTTTCTTGCACTGTGTTTTCCTTCTTTGCTGGACTAGATTGTTGTAGCTCATCTCAATAATCTTTGTCTCCTGTATTTACACTCTAGTATAGTCCCCTCTCATGTTAAATAGAGGTTATTTGTGTAAATTCTAGAATATTGTGGGAATGTTGGGATATGACTGCTGAAGTTAGATGATAAAAGACTAGATACATGTATATGTAAAACTGAATCACTTCGCTGTACACCTGAAACTAACACAATTTTATAAATCAACTATGGTCTAATATAAAGTAAAAGTTAAAAAAAAAAGACATTAGGGCTTCCTTTTGCTTTCTTATATGACTTGCTTTAGAGAAAGTCAGCTGCCATGTCATAATGACACTCAAGAAGTCCTACGGAAAAACCCTTGTGCCAAAAACTGGAGGCTTCCTGCCAAGAATCAGTGAGAAACTGAGGCCTCTTGCCAGTAAGCATAAGAGTGAGCCATCTTGGAAGCTGATCCTCCAGCGCCAGGTGAGTGTTCAGGTGACCATGGCCCTGGCTGACTTCTTAAACTGCAAACTCACAAGAGAACCTGTGCTAAAACCACTCAGTGAAGCCACCCTAATTTCTAACCCACAGAAAGTATAAGAAAATAAATGTCAGTTGTTTTAAGTGGCCTAATGATGACTGCAGCCGTCAAATTAAAAGACGCTTGTTCCTTGGAAGAAAAGCTATGACCAACCTAGACAGCATATTAAAAAGCAGAGATGTTACCTTGCCAACAAGGGTCTGCCTAGTCAAAGCTATTGTTTTTCCAGTAGTCATATGTGGATGTGAGCGTTGGACTATTAAGAAAGCTGAGTGCCGAACAGTTGATGCTTTTGAACTGTGGTGTTGGAGAAGACTCTTGAGAGTCCCTTGGGCTGCAAGGAGATCAAACCAGTCAATCCTAAAGGAAATCAATCCTGAATATCATTGAAAGGACTGATGCTGAAGCGGAAACTCTAATACTTTGGTCAGCTGATGTGAAGAACTGATTCATTGGAAAAGACTCTGATGCTGGGAAAGATTGAAGGTGGGAGGAGAAGGAGACAACAGAGGATGAGATGGCTGGTTGGCATTACTGATGGACATGAGTTTGAGTAAGCTCCAGGAGTTGGTTATGGACAGGGAAGCCTGGCGTGCTGCAGTCCCTGGGGTTGCAAAGAGTCAGACTTGTCTGAGCAACTGAACTGAACTGAACTGAATTTTAAAGTAATTTGGTAGATTGTATTAATAACATATGACTAATGTATGAATGCTCTATCATCAATGGAAAGATCACTGATTTGAACATTAAACAAATATAATGCCCAAATGAACTATGCTAAATACAATAGGATTGCTCATGTCTAGTTTATTTATATTTTTATGCATCTCAAATAAATTTTCCATCATTTTATGTTTGAAGATAATGTAAATTAAAAATAGAGTGACAATATTGCAACATTGAATAGAGGAGTAATGTTTAAATCATAAATACAGAGATTTATTTGAAGACTTTAAATAACAATAGAAGTAGTAATTCTATCTCTAAGCTATTAGAAATTAATAATCTCTGTTTGGATTGGAAATTTTTGAGATATATTAAAGAAACTAGAGTAACATAATTAAATGCCACTTGCCAATATTTTCCAGTTCTGTGTAAACTTAACTGAACATATAAAACATATTTTCTCCTGCTGCTGACTTTTTATTGTCCTGAGTCTGTAGTAAATGTAAGTCTGCTATGCTTAAGGGTATAATTTTGTGCAGGAAACCACAATAAGGTCTGGGAATAATTGCCACAAAGACTAAGATTAAAAGATAAAGTAAGCAAAAATCTTTTGACATTTCTATCAAAGTCTGTTCTCTAGAAGAAAAATCCTTGTAATTTTTTAAGTGATGAGGTCAATATTAGAGGAAATGCTATAGATTTCATTTTGTTGTACTGTCAAGCAAACTTCTATAGGTAGAAAAAGTTTAGAGTATTAAATCTTTTTCTGCTAAACTATTTAATTTTAAAGTGAAGTAGTCATATCTATAAGAGAAAACATTTAAGCATTTTAGTTTTCTTAAGTTTTAAATAAGTCTACATGTTCACCAGACTGCCTATAACATCAATGTCCCTTAATAACCTCATTCCATTCTTCATGATGACATTATGGGAAGAAACAAAAATTTGGATCAAATGATTTGTTGTTATTAAGGGAAGACTCTGATAGTTCTTTGGGATGCCACATAGTGGCTATAAGAGCAGCCTTGGGATGGTTTTCATGATCCTAGATTTCTCTATATTGAGGCCTACGGGGGTCAAGAGATGGCATACAAAGTCCAAGAGTTCCTGTATCCTTTTGGATTTTATTTTGAAGTGCTGAAGTTGATGTGAGGATTTTTGTAATGTACCTGAAAAGGGCATGTGGTCACCATTTTTAACTCAACTGTGCTGGATATCTTTGAGGAATTATGCCATGATCTCTCTTCCATCTGCATCTTTAGTCCAGTTCTGTGGCTAGTTTCTTATAAAAAAACCGATCCCAAATATGGCAAACCATGTTAATGTGAGAGAAATAAGAGTGCAGAGAGTCTGATTTCACAATTAAAAACAAGGCATCATTCTTTCCCCCTAAGTGTTTATTGGTCATATTACAGATGTGCAGCTCACACCACATGCAGAGAAGACATTTTAAGACTTATTTTAAGGAGACCTTTCAACTCCTTGAGCTAATACAGACATTAATGGTAAATAAGAATAAGGACTATTAAGGCAATTTTTTTTTTTTGGTTTACTTTTCCAGAGGAGCCCTCAGCTTTTACTGTGAAATTATTATGAGATATTATGCTGTTCACATCCAAAGTCAATGAGAAAGCTCCAGATCGTTGGGAGGCTTTGATCTCTGTGGTTTTTATTCCAATTTATGAATTTGTAGTTTTTGGAATACAACTGAAATTAAATGATGTCTTGATCAACATCTTGAAAATTCACTTTTCTTTTTCTGAATTTGTTCATAAAAATGCTAATTTTGAATAGGGTAACAGCAAACAATAACTTCAGCTGGTTGAAATTCAAAGCTCTGTTTTCCACAGACACATAAAATTAGTTGAGAGTAGCCAACATTCTGGCCTGTACTGCAGTCTGGGTGTGCTCTGTCGGCTTCTGTTACTACATCCCGTCTGCAAACCAGGTGCACGAAACATCACAAAGAAGTCTGGTTGCTGGTAATTAATGGAGTTATTTGGTGAACGAAAAGTCAAAGCAGTAGCAGTATATTTTGCTAGGGAGTGTTAGAAAAGTTTTCCTGAGCTAGCAGAATGATGGCAAATGGCAGCTTAATCTCAATCAACTAGGATATTCTGACACTCATTAAAATTCAATGTTTAATCATCAACTCTTGCTTAAAGAAGAGAGGAGGGAAAAAAGATTTTTTATGGAATGGATAAAATGTTCCCTATAAAGCAAATAAGGCAAAGATACTCATTGTGGTGAACTGTGAAAATAATGGCTCACTAAATATTGTACTGTGCTTAAGGGCTACAGTTAAGGCTATTTCACATTTCCCCTCTCAAAAATGTGTGCCCTCCGGATCAGCTTAACTCACTTTTCTATATGGGTATAGCCATGACTTGCAAGATGTTTAATGATGGAAATGTGACTGTTTACTCAGAAAAAATGGGAAGAAGTATTGAAAGTCATAGATAATAGATAGCCTTATGGTTTATGATGAGTAATCATGAATATATTATTTTTTTTTCATAAAAAAAGGGAAAAGTGCTATAAGTTAATGAGAATTTTGGAGGATTTATAGGCCATGTGTTTATATAGTTTTTCTATGCCTTTTAAAACAATGAATGTCAAAGATAATTGAAGGATAATAATTAAAGAAAGTTATCCTGTGTATTAGTTGCTCAGTCATGTTCGACTCTGTGACCCCATGGACTATAGCCCCCCAGGCTCCTCTGTCTGTGGAATTCTCCAGGCAAGAATACCGAGTGGGTTGCCATTGCCTTCTCCTATTTGCATCCAAATTACTGAATAGGAAGTAAAAGTCAAAGCAAAATAATAAGAAAATTGTCTTCCTTATTAGAAAACTCTCATCCTTTTCTATGTGTTATAGCTGTTTGGAGAAGACTCATTTAATAAATAAGTGCCAATCAGGAACTACTAGGTCTTCAACACTGAACCAGACTAAGCTACTATGCTTTGTAACAAAATCATCTGGGCAGTTTGGTAAATGCAGATGGTTCTAAGTCACCATAATCTTTTTGCTAATCCAGTTTGATGTTCATTGTTCTTGGGGAGTTATTCCAGAGAAGATACTCAAGTCTTTCTGCAGAGCTGAAGGAGATTACTATAATATATAGTGTAGAAGACTGGGTATTTGCACAAAAAAGAAAAACAGCTAATTGGCAATAACTTGTAGTTAATTATCCTCTAACTATACATGTTATCTTTTATATTTTTTGCATTAGAGCACTAAATAGATAATTAAAATTCAGTCAGTCAGTAAAAAGTGATATATCACTTGCCTAGACAGTGATATTTAGTCTTTTCTAGGTGGCAGGCCCCTTTTGAATCTGATGGTTATTTTAAACTTGTGCAAAAATAATATATTTTAACTTATTGTATAATTAAATAAAAAAGAATCAAGCTATGTATCTTCAAATAATAATACATATAATGGGAATAGTAGAAAAACCTACTAATATATATGTCTTTTTAGAGAAAGTGGAGGAATAGTTCTTTGGTTTCACTGATGGACGAAAACTGAAGCCAAAAATATGGATGAAATCATCCATGGAAAGTATATAGAACACAAAAAGGAATTGACCAAAAGGATCACTGAAATATATGAACAATTAGGAGATAGTGGAGGAATAGGAGCCCATGAAGGCAAATAAGAAGCAATAGACAAGAAGAAGGAGAAATGCCAAGAGAGTATTATGACAGTGATGGAAAGATATATTGTCAAGGACAGAGAACAATATTAGTAAGTATTGTTGGAATCAGGTAAGACAAAGGAAGCAACCCTATATTTTAAAAGGAACAGAAGTCCACAGGACTTGAGGTAATGGATCTATGAGACTAGAGCTTGATGTTTTCTTATATGGATTTAGAAGTTCTCTTGGATAGTAACAGAGCTCAGTATGGAAAAGATGACTGATCCAGAAGCTCTTTGTCCCACAGGAATGAGGTTCTGTATGGTATAGATTGGTTCTGATATGCAGGTTCAAGACTAGGTGTGCCACAACCATGGTCTCAGATTTAAGAATGCTCATTATTTAAAATGTCTACTAAAAGAATGTGCTACGTAAAGTTTGTCATAAAGAAAAGTATTAATATTTAAATCATGTTGTAAGTTATCAGGTGATCTTGAGTAATGACATAATTTAGAAATGTTTCAAGGTCTAAAAATCTAAGGAAGTGGCTGTTAATACTGGCTTCATATTACAATAACTTGAGGGTAGTAAAAAAATAATTCCTGGCAACAACCTAGCCCAGTTGAATTTTTTAAATCCTTTAAAACTTTCACCCTGACATGTAGAACATCTTGGAAGTCATAGTTCCTGACCTTACAACAAGAAAAAATCTGGACAGGCTAAAAATCAATGATTTTGCTGAACCTATTAGAAAGCTGAGTAATTCCAGCTGAGTTATTTCAAATCCTGAAAGATGATGCTGTTAAAGTGCTGAACAAAATATGCCTACAAATTTGGAAAACTCAGCAGTGGCTGGGACTGGGAATGGTCACTTTTAATTCTAATCCCAAAGAAGGTCAGTGTTAAAGAACATTCAATCTACTGCACAATTGCACTAATTTCACATGTTAGCAAAGTAATGCTCAAAATTTTCCAAGCCAGGGTTCAACAGTGTACGAACTGAGAACTTTCAGGTATTCAAACTGGATTTAGAAAAGGCAGAGGAACCGGAGATCAAATTGCCAACATCTGTTGGATCATCAAAAAAGCAAGAGAATTCCAGAAAAACATCTAGTTCATTAACTACACTAAAGCCTTTGACTGTGTGGATCACAGCAAACTGTGGAAAATTCTTCAAGAGATAGGAATACCAGACCACCTGACCTGCCTCTTGAGAAATCTGTACGCAGGTCAGGAAGCAACAGTTAAAACCAGACATGGAACAAGGACTGGTTCCAAATTGAGAAAGGAGTACGTCAAAGCTGTGTATTGTCACCCTGCTTATTTAACTTATATGCAGAGGACATCATGTGAAATGCCAGGCTGGATGAGGCACAAGCTGGAATCAAGATTGCCAGGAAGAGGGGCGGTCCTAAGATGGCAGAGGAATAGGACGGGGAGACCACTTTCTCCCTCACAAATTCATCAAAAGAACATCTAAACGCTGAGTAAATTCCACAAAACAACTTCTGAATGCTGGCAGAGGACATCAGGCACCCAGAAAAGCAGCTCATTGTCTTCAAAAAGCGGTAGGAAAAAATAAAAAAGGCAAAAAAAGAGACAAAAGAGGTAGGGAGGGAGCTCCGTCCCGGGAAGGGAGTCTTAAAAAGAGAGAAGTTTCCAAACACCAGGAAACACTCACTGCCGAGTCTGTGGTGAGCCTTGGAAGCACAGAGGGCAACATAACAGGGAGGAAAAATAAATAAATAATTAAAACCCACAGATTAAGGCCCAACGGTAACTCCCCCAGTGGAGAAGCAGCGCAGATGCCTGCATCCGCCACTAGCAAGTGGAGGCTGGGCAGGGAGGCGCGGGCTGCATTGTTTTTAAGGATTGGGCCCGAATGCCCCAAAGGTAATCAGAGCGAACTAACTTGGGCTAGCAAACCAGACTGTGGGATAGCTACCACGTGAAAAGCCCTAACATAAGACACCGCCAGGACTGCGCACAGAACAAAGGACGGAACAGAATTAGCTGGCTGCTGAACATCCCCCTCTGGTGACAAGGCAGCCAGAGCCGGAAGGCCCAGAAGGGGGCGATTGCAGCCCCAGAGAGAGATTATCTACCAAAGGGCAAGCAGGCTTCTTTGCTAACTAAGACTTCTTGGGGTCCTGGACAGTCATCATCCGCCTGAGAAGGTGCGTCAGTGGTACACCCAGAAATCTGAGCAGCAGGGACAGGAAAGGCGATAAGTCTCAGTGACTGTGCTTGCCAAACACCTGAGCTACTCAGACCTGAGAAGGGCACATAATGCAGGCCCAACCAAGTCTGCCCCTCTGAGGACTACCTGAGTGCCTGAACCTGAGCGGCTTAGACCTGGGAGGTGCATTCAGCCCAGGGCCGGCCTCAGACGGTTCCCGGTGGAGCAACCTAGAGCCTGAGCTGTGTGTGCCGTGAGCGGGGAGCAGGCCCAGTGTGGCTGAGACACTGCGAGCACACGCCAGTGTTATTTGTTTGTAGCGTCCCTCCCTCCCCACAGCGCGACTGAACAAGTGAGCCTAAAAAAACTGTCCACCACCGCCCCCCTTGTGTCAGGGTGGAAATCAGACACTGAAGAGACCAGCAAACAGAAGAAGCTAAAACAGAGGAAACCGCCTTGGAAGTGACAGGTGCAATAGATTAAAACCCTGTCATTAGTATAGACTACATAGGAAGGGGCCTAGATCTTGAGAAATATAAGCCGGACCAAGGAACTATCGGAAAATGAACTGACCCCACAACAGCCCACAACAACACTAGAGAAAGTCCTAGATATATCTTTACTATTTTTACAATCATTCTTTGTTTTTTCTTCTTTTTTTAAACTTTTTAAAATTTTTAAGTCCTCTATTACTCCTTTAATTTTCATTTTTATGACCTACTATTACTTTTAAAAAAAGACCCTATTTTTAAAGCAAACTTCATATATATTATATATATTTTAATAATTCTTGTGACTTTTATTTCATCTTCTTCTTTTCTCTAATATTGTATTTTTGAAAGTCCAACCTCTACTCTAGATTTTTAATCTTTGCTTTTTGGTATTTGTTATCAATTTTGTACCTTTAAAAACCCAATCTTCAGTACCTATTTTTACTTGAGAGTGAGATTACTGGCTTGACTGCTCTCTCCTCCTTTGGACTCTCCTTTTTCTCCACCAGGTCGCCTCGGTCTCCTCCCTCCCCCTTCTCTTCTCTACCCAACTCTGTGAATCTCTGTGTGCTCCAGATGGTGGAGAACACTTAGGGAACTGATTACTGGCTGGATCTGTCTCTTTCCTTTTCATTCCCCCTTTTTATCCTCCTGGCCACCTCTATCTCCTTCCTCCCTCTTCTCTTCTCTGTATAACTCCGTGAACATCTCTGAGCAGTCCAGACTGTGGAGTGCACATAAGGAAGTGATTACTGGCTAGCTTGCTCTCTCCTCTTTTGAGCCCACCTCATCTCATTTGGGTCACCTCTAACTCCCTCCTCCCTCTTCTCTTCTCCATGTAACTCTGTGAACCTCTCTGGGTGTCCCTCACTGTGGAGACACTTTTCATCTTTAACCTAGATGTTTTATAAACGGTGCTGTATAGAAGGAGAAGTCTTGAGACTACTGTAAAAATAAGACTGAAAACCAGAAGTAGGAGGCTTAAGTCCAAATCCTGAGAACATCAGAGAACTCCTGACTCCAGGGAACATTAATTGATAGGAGCTCATCAAACGCCTCCATACCTACACTGAAACCAAGCACCACCCAAGGCCAACAAGTTCCAGAGCAAGATGTACCATGCAAATTCTCCAGCAACACAGGAACACAGCCCTGAGCTTCAATATACAGGCTGCCCAAAGTTACTCCAAAACCATTGCCATCTCATAAGTCATTACTGGACACTTCATTGCACTCAAGAGAGAAAAAATCCAGCTCCACCCACCAGAACACCGACACATCCTTCCCTAACCAAGAAACCTTGACAAGCCACTGATACAACCCCATCCACAGCGAGGAAACTCCACAATAAAGAGAACTCCACAAACTGCCAGAATACAGACAGGCCACCCCAAACTCAGCAATATAAACAAGGTGAAGAGACAGAGGAATACCTAGCAGGTAAAGGAACAGGAGAAATGCCCACCAAACCAAACAAAAGAGGAAGAGATAGGGAATCTACCTGAGAAAGAATTCTGAATATTGATAGTGAAAATGATCCAAAATCTCAAAATAAAAATGGAATCACAGATAAATAGCCTGGAGACAAGGATTGAGAAGATGCAAGAAAGGTTTAACAAGGACCTAGAAGAAATAAAAGCCAATATATAACTAATAATGCAATAAATGAGATAAAAAACACTCTGGAGGCAACAAATAGTAGAATAACAGAGGCAGAAGATAGGATTAGTGAATTAGAAGATAGAATGGTAGAAATAAATGAATCAGAGAGGAAAAAAGAAAAATGAATTAAAAGAAATGTGGACAATCTCAGAGGCCTCCAGGACAATATGAAATGCTCCAACATTCAAATTATAGGAGTCCCAGAAGAAGAAGACAAAAAGAAAGACCATGAGAAAATCCTTGAGGAGATAATAGTTGAAAACTTCCCTAAAATGGGGAAGGAAATAATCATCCAAGTCCAAGAAACCCAGAGAGTCCCAAACAGGATAAACCCAAGGTGAAACACCCCAAGACACATATTAATCAAATTAACAAAGATCAAACACAAAGAACAAATATTAAAAGCAGCAAGAGAAAAACAACAAATAACACACAAGGGGATTCCCATAAGGATAACAGCTGATCTTTCAATAGAAATGCTTCAGGCCAGGAGGGAATGGCAAGACATACTTAAAGTGATGAAAGAAAATAACCTACAGCCCAGATTACTGTACCCAGCAAGGATCTCATTCAAATATGAAGGAGAAATCAAAAGCTTTACAGATAAGCAAAAGCTGAGAGAATTCAGCACCACCAAACCAGCTCTCCAACAAATGCTAAAGGATATTCTCTAGACAGGAAACACAAAAAGGGCGTATAAACCCAAACCCAAAACAATAAAGTAAATGGCAATGGGATCATACTTACCAATAATTACCTTAAATGTAAATGGGTTGAATGCCCCAACCAAAACGCAAAGACTGGCTGAATGGATACAAAAACAAGACCCCTATATATGTTGTCTACAAGAGGCCCACCTCAAAACAAGGGACACATACAGACTGAAAGTGAAGGGCTGGAAAAGATATTCCACACAAATAGAGACCAAAAGAAAGCAGGAGTAGCAATACTTGTATCAGATAAAATGAACTTTAAAACAAAGGCTGTGAAAAGAGACAAAGAAGGACACTACATAATGACCAAAGGATCAATCCAAGAAGAAGATATAACAATTATAAATGTATATGCACCCAATATAGGAGCACTGCAATATGTAAGACAAATGCTAACAAGTATGAAAGGGGAAATCAACAATAACACAATAATAGTGGGAGACCTTAATACCCCACTCACACCTATGGACAGATCAACAAAACAGAAAATTAACAAAGAAACGCAAACTTTAAATGATACAATGGACCAGTTAGACCTAATTGATATCTATAGGACATTTCACCCCAAAACAATGAATTTCACCTTTTCTCAAGTGCTCACGGAACTTTCTCCAGGATAGATCATATCCTGGGCCATAAATCTAGCCTTGGTAAATTCAAAAAAATTGAAATCATTCTAAGCATCTTTTCTGATCATAATGCAGTTAGATTAGATCTCAATTACAGGAGAAAAACTATTAAAAATTCCAACATGTGGAGGCTGAACAACACGCTTCTGAATAACCAACAAATCACAGAAGAAATCAAAAGAGAAATCAAAATATGCATAGAAATGAATGAAAATGAAAATACAACAACCCAAAACCTATGGGTCACTGTAAAAGCAGTGCTAAGGGGAAAGTTCATAGCAATACAGGCATGCCTCAAGAAACAAGTCAAATAAATAACCTAACTCTACACCTAAAGCAACTAGAAAAGGAAGAAATGGAGAACCCCAGGGTTAGTAGAAGGAAAGAAATCTTAAAAATTAGGGCAGAAATAAATGCAAAAGAAACAAAAGAGACTGTAGCAAAAAGAACAAAGCCAAAAGCTGGTTCTTTGAAAGGATAAATAAAATTTGACAAACCATTAGCCAGACTCATCAAGAAACAAAGGGATAAAAATCAAGTCAATAAAATTAGAAATGAAAATGGAGAGATCACAACAGACAACACAGAAATACAAAGGATCATAAGAGACTACTATCAGCAACTATATGCCAATAAAATGGACAATGTGGAAGAAATGGACAAATTATTAGAAAAGCACAACTTTCCAAAACTGAACCAGAAAGAAATAAAAAATCTTAACAGACCCATCAGAAACACAGAAATTGAAACTGTAATCAGAAATCTTCCAGCAAACAAAAGACCAGGCCCAGACAGCTTCACAGCTGAATTCTATCAAAAATTTAGAAAAGAGCTAACACCTATCCTACTCAAACTCTTCCAGAAAATTGCAGAGGAAGGTAAACTTCCAAACTCATCCTATGAGGCCACCATCACCCTAATACCAAAACCTGACAAAGATGTCACAAAAAAAGAAAACTACAGGTCAATACCACCGATGAACATAGATGCAAAAGTCCTCAACAAAATTCTAGCAATCAGAATCCAACAACACATTAAAAAGATCATACACCATGACCAAGTGGGCTTTATCCCAGGGATGCACGGATTCTTCAATATCCGCAAATCACTCAATGTAATTCACCACATTAACAAATTGAAAAATAAAAGCCATATGATTACCTCAATAGATGCAGAGAAAGCCTTTGACAAAATTCAGCATCCATGTATGATAAAAACTCTCCAGAAAGCAGGAATAGAAGGAACATACCTCAACATAATAAAAGCTGTATATAACAAACCCACAGCAAACATTTTCCTCAATGGTGAAAAATTGAAAGCATTTCCCTTAAAGTCAGGAACAAGACAAGGGTGCCCACTTTCACCACTACTATTCAACATAGTTCTGGAAGTTTTGGCCACAGCAATCAGAGCAGAAAAAGAAATAAAAGAAATCCAAATTGGAAAAGAAGTAAAGCTCTCACTGTTTGCAGATGACATGATCCTCTACATAGAAAACCCTAAAGACTCCACCAGAAAATTACTAGAGCTAATCAATGAATATAGTAAAGTTGCAGGATATAAAATCAGCACACAGAAATCCCTTGCATTCCTATACACTAATAATGAGAAAGTAGAAAAAGAAATTAAGGAAACAATTCCATTCACCATTGCAACAAGAAGAATAAAATACTTAGGAATATATCTACCTAAAGAAACTAAAGGCCTATATATAGAAAAATATAAAACACTGGTGAAAGAAATCAAAGAGGACACTAATAGATGGAGAAATATACCATGTTAATGGATTGGAAAAATCAATATAGTGAAAATGAGTATATACCCAAAGCAATCTACAGATTCAATGCAAGCCCTATCAAGCTACCAGCGGTACTTTTCACAGAGCTAGAAAAAATAATTTCATGATTTGTATGGAAATACAACAAACCTCAAATAGCCAAAGCAATCTTGAGAAAGAATGGAACTGGAGGAATCAACCTGCCTGACTTCAGGTTCTACTACAAAGCCACAGTCAACAAGACAGTATGGTACTGGCACAAAGACAGAAATATAGATCCATGGAACAAAATAGAAAGCCCAGAGATAAATCCACACACCTATGGACACCTTATCTTCGACAAAGGAGGCAAGAATATACAATGGAGAAAAGACAATCTCTTTAACAAGTGGTGCTAGGAAAACTGGTCAACCACTTGTAAAAGAATGCAACTAGAACACTCTCTAACACCATATACAAAAATAAACTCAACATGGATTAAAGATCTAAACGTAAGACCAGAAACTATAAAAATCCTAGAGGAGAACATAAGCAAAACTCTCTCTGACATAAATCACAGCAGGATCCTCTATGACCCACCTCCCAGAATATTGGAAATAAAAGCAAAAATAAACAAATGGGATCTAATTAAAATTAAAAGCTTCTGCACAACAAAGGAAACTATAAGCGAGATGAAAAGACAGCCTTCTGAATGGGAGAAAATAATAGCAAATGAAGCAACTGACAAACAACTAATCTCAAAAATATACAAGCAACTTATGCAGCTCAATTCCAGAAAAATAAACGACCCAATCAAAAAATGGGCCAAAGAACTAAATAGACATTTCTCCAAAGAAGACATACAGATGACTAACAAACACATGAAAAGATGCTCAACATCACTCATTATCAGAGAAATGTAAATCAAAACCACAATGAGGTACGATTTCACACCAGTCAGAATGGCTGCGATCCAAAAGTCTGCAAGCAATAAATGCTGGAGAGGGTGTGGAGAAAAGGGAACCCTCTTCCACTGTTGGTGGGAATGCAAACTAGTACAGCCGCTATGGAGAACGGTGTGGAGATTCCTTAAAAAACTGGAAATAGAACTGCCTTATGACCCAGCAATCCCACTGCTGGGCATACACACCAAGGAAACCAGAATTGAAAGAGACATGTGTACCCCAATATTCATCGCAGCACTGTTTATAATAGCCAGAACATGGAAGCAACCTAGATGTCCATCAGCAGATGAATCGATAAGAAAGCTGTGGTACATATACACAATGGAGTATTATGCAGCCATTAAAAAGAATACATTTGAATCAGTTCTAATGAGGTGGATGAAATGAGCCAATTGTACAGAGTGAAGTAATCCAGAAAGAAAAACACCAATACAGTATACTAACACATATATATGGAATTTAGAAAGATGGTAATGATAACCCTATATGCGAAACAGCAAAAGAGGCACAGATATATAGAACAGTCTTTTGGACTCTGTGGGAGAGGGAGAGGGTGGGATGATTTGGGAGAATGACATTGAAACATGTATAATATCATATAAGAAACGAATCACCAGTCTAGGTTCAATGCGGGATACAGGATGCTTGGGGCTGGTGCACTGGGATGACCCAGAGAGATGGTATGGGGAGAGAAGCGGGAGGGGGTTTCAGGATTGGGAACACATGTACAACCGTGGCAGATTCATGTTGATGTATGGCAAAACCAATACAGTATTGTAAAGTAAAAAAAAAAAAAAAAAAAAAGATTGCCAGGAGAAATACCAATAACTTCAGATACGCAGATGACACGACCCTTATGACAGAAAGTGAAGAACTAAAGAGCCTCTTGATGAAAGTGAAAAAGGAGAGTGAAAAAGCTGGCTTCAAGCTCAACATTAAAAAAGCTAAGATCATGGCCTCTGGTCCAATCACTTCATAGCAAATAGATGGGAAACAATGGAAACAGTGAGACACTTTATTTTTCGGGAGGCTCCAAAATCACAGAGGATGGTGACTGCAGCCACAAAATTAAAAGATGCTTGGTCCTTGGACGAATAGCTATGACAAGCTTAGCATATTAAAAAGCAGAGACATTACTTTGCCTACAAAGGTCCGTCTAATCAAACTATAGTTTTTCTAGTAGACATGTATGAATGTGAGAGTTGGATCATAATGAAAGCTGAGCATCAAAGAATTGATGCTTTCGAACTGTGGTGTTGGAGAAGACTCTTGAGAGTCCCTTGGACTGCAAGGAGATCAAATCAGTCAATCCTAAAGGAAATCAATCCTGAATATTCATTGGATGGACTGATACTGAATCTGAAGCTCCAATACTTTGGCCACATGATGCAAAGAACTGAATCACTGGAAAAAGACCCTGATGCTGGGAAAGTTTGAAGCCAGGAGAAGAAGGGGATGACAGATGATGAGACCATTGAATGAGATCACTGACTTAAAGGATATGAGTTTGAGCAAACTTTAGGAGATGGTGAAGGACAGGGAAACCTGGCATGCTGCAGTCTATGGGATCACAAAGAGTCAGACACAGCTGAGCAACTGACAACAATTAGAAGATTGGAGTTACAGGGAAATTCACTTTCCCTGTATCTGGGGAGAGAAATGGATCCAGACATCTACAGTCAAACAGAATAACCCAAAAAATATACATGTAAATGTATGCTATTCAAAATGCAAAAAACCAAAAGCAAAGAAAACATCCTGAGAGATGTCAGAAGTAATAAACCACCTTAAATATAGAGAAGCAAGATAAAAATTTTAGAAAACCTCTTATCACAAGCCATGAAAGCAAGAAGAAAGTGGGATAAAATATTTAAAATGTTAAAAAACTCATCAACCTAGAATTCTACAACCAGTAAAATATCCTTCAGCAATGAAGGAAACATGAAAGCCCCTTCAGTGTCTCAAATTCACAGCCAAGTTTGAGAACAACTGATTTAGGTAAATTTGTTTAGATGGCAAGAATATATGTAAGTGTTCTTATAAAATATTTTAGTAAAAAATGTTTAACTTAAATTTGTCCACAGGTTCCCTCTACTACTGGCCTTGTGAACCTAGAGAGGTGGAATGTGGTGGGAGGTGGGAGGGAGGTTTAAGACAAAGGGACCATATGTATACCTATGACTGATTCATGTTGATGTATGGCAGAAACAAACAAAATATTGTAAATTAATTGTCCTCTAATTAAGAATAAATCAATTTCAAAAAATGGGATTCATTCATATTTAGAGCACTTACTCTATATCCACTTAATGGTATTCAAATGATTTTAGACATAAGTTGAGGTGGTGTTGTTATTTAGTTGCTAAGTCATGTCTGGCTCTTCTGCAACCCCTTGGACTGTAGTCTGTCAGGCTTTTCTGTCCATGGGATTTCCCAGGCAAGAATACTGGAGTGGGTTGCTATTTTCCTCTCCAGGAGATCTTCATGACCCAGGGATTGAATGTGTATTTCCTGTTTGTCAGGCAGATTCTTTACCACTGAGCCACCCAGGAAGCCCATTAAATTGAGTTACCTTTTACTTATTGCTCTGTGTTCTATCTCTGTTTTAACACTGGACCAGCAGGTTATGGCTCTATAATCTTTTAGTCAAGATATATCCCAGTGTAATTCTCACAAGATTTTCTCCTAGTTTGTTGAAACCATCACATGCTTATTAAGATTGCTATAATTGTACAGTTGATATGGATGAACATTTTGAGTGTAGATTGTGATAGGTTCAGGGATGTCTCTACTTGTTTTTACAAGGACATAGCAAAAACATTTCTTGGAAGTAGCTGCTTCACATAACTTAATATATCATTTGCACCATGTTTATTGCCATAATAGTTTGACCACAGGAATGTCAACAGATTACTCAAAATGTTTCTAGAAAAATCGGACAGTTTTGAAAAAATTATTTATCTCACAAGATGGATTATACTATCATTTTATCTTTATCCAGTTGTACAAATTTATCAGAAAGCTAAAAATACGCCTTGAACTTCAAAGGATCAAAAAATAGACGAATTTCAGCAACTAGTCAAGCACAGTTTCTTTTTCTCTTTTATTCTTTATGATTTAACTTTTTTCCAGTGGATAGCTTGTAGGATTATGGAATACACTGGGCTTGTTTACCTTCAGAGTTTTAAACTTACATGATTTTCTATTTGCTTCTCTTTTTGTGGGAGGGATTGGAGAAACAAAAATACTGAGCTCCTTCCTGGTGATAAAGCTTTCTGTTTGGCTTTTTCTTTATCTTAACCATAGAAAACAGAAGCCCTACCCAAGATACCAAGCTAGAGCAGGCCGAAGAACTGGATCTCTTAGTAGGGGTGGTGCACTGCTAGAATGTCATATTGTCGTCATTGAGCCTTAATCCAGATGGAACTTTTTTTCTCATCACTCAGTATTATCTCAGTACATGATTTATTGAGATAAATTAAGTTGGAGGAATCTGGGAAGTCTGGCCGTATGCTCACTCCCTCTCCATATGTGTGACCTTAGTTGCTCAGATGGGTCCAACTCTGCAACCCTTTTGGACTGTAGCCCACCAGGCTCTTCTGTCCATGGGATTTTCAGGAAAGAATACTGGAGTGGTTGCTATTTTCTTCTCCAGGGGATCTTCCTGACTCAGAGATCGAACCTATATCTCCTGTGTCTCCTGCATTGCAGGTGGGTCTTTACCCGTTGAGCCATCTAGGATTAAATCATGTATTAAGAGAACAACTAAATCTTCTAAAGTGCATAGACACACATACACTCATAATCTTATTTAATTTTTAAAAACTGTTAAATTATATAATTAATATAAACTAAAGAATATATGTGTGAAATAGATTAATTACATAGCTTAATAATAAAGTGCTCAAGTATGAAATCAGAGTCAATGAAGGCTAATGTATTCCTCTCCTATCACAAAACCTTGCTCCTCCTACAAGCACTATCCTGAATATTATCATTACCTTGCCATTGAAAATAGTTTTTCTGCTACGTATGAATCCCCAAACCACTTGAGCTTTATAAAAAAACAATGTTATCATCTATTGTCTTCTAGGATTTTTTTATTCTGTCAGTATTGTATTTCTACAATTTTTGTGGCTTTGTGTGTAGCTGTAAATTCATTCTATAGTGTTCTACTGACTGAGTATGGCATAATGTACTCATTCAACTGTTGATCCTGAGGGGCATTTTAGTTTCTGCTGTTTTGCAATTATAATTAATATTGTTTCTCTGAAGATTCTTGTATATATTTTCTGGAATATATATATAAATATATGTATCCTGGTACTTAGGTGCAAACATTTTTCTCTGGGAGATCACTGTTTTGAGACTAAAAAGTTCCACTTTAAAAGGTGGTGCTTATTATTTTTCAAAAATGTCATAACAGTTTGCTTTCCCATAGGTAATATACATGAGTTCCCACTGATACATCCTGATTACACTCTAATACTTGATAATATTTGACTTCTTAAGTTTTGACAATTTAGTGGATGTAAAAAGATGTCTCACTGTAGTCTTTTTTTAAATGTATGCTATTATTACTGAGGATGTGTACTTTCTTTTTCAATATATATTTATATTCACTATTGTGGGGAATGTCTTATTTTTGATGATTTTTTATTGGCCATTGTATCAATTTATAGTCTTTTGTATATTATGACTATACTATTTCTTTGTTAGTTTTATGCTGCGTAACTTGTCTCAATTCTACTCAGTATTTTTTTTACTGTATTTCTTTTGATTAACAGAAATTATTAATCAGTGTGATCTTATTAATCAACCTAATTTCTTTGTTAATTTTTTCCCTTGTATCTAATTTAATAAATATTTCCTACATCAAGGTTATGGGTATTCTACTATGAAAGTGAAGGGAAAGCCACTCAGTAACGTCCAACTCCTTGCGGCCCTATGCACTATACAGTTTATGGAATTCTCCAGGCCAGGATACTGGAGTGGGTAGACTTTCATTTTTCCAGGAGATCTTCCCAACCCAAGGATTGAAACCAGGTCTCTTGCATTGCAGGAGGATTCTTTATCAGCTGAGCCACAAAGGAAGCCCATTCTACTATTGTTTCTTTAAATTTTAAAGTTCCTTTCACATTAGTCTTTAACCTGTTAGAAATTAACTTTTATAAAGAGCACAAAGTAAGAATTAAATTTTGTTTTCTCATCTTCAGTGGTCCTAGTTATTAATTTTTAAGGGCTCAACCTTTTCTCGTGGAGTTATAATCTACTTCTGTCATTTATCTCATATTTTCATATCCTTATACCTAGGTGTCTGTTTCTGTCATCTCAATTTATTTGTGCTAGTCATTTTGTTTACTTTATGCCAATATCACACTGACTTAATTATATACAGTTTTGAAATAAACATTGCTATTTCACATACTATGTTCTTATTCTTCTTTAGCAATAGTTTGATTAGTTTTTGTTCACATAAACTTCAAATCAGCTTGTCAAATTACTTGTAAAATCCTATTACAAAATAGAAAAATCCAAAAGTCAATTTAAGAAGTAAAATCTTTAAGTCATTGAGAATTCTTATCCAAAAAAAGAAGAAAAGGTTGTCACAGAAGTTCTGATCCAAAATGTTTGTATTGTTGCTTTACATGAAATTGTTGACTTTAAATTGTGTTTAGTGGAGTGGAATTGATTCAGATATTAAAAGCTTATACTAAAAAATTCAAGGAAGAAATAATGTCAATTTTACACAAACTCTTCTAGAACAGAGAAAAGGTGCGAGAACACTTCTTGATTCAACTTATGAAGTCAGAATTACTTTTTGAACAAAACAAAGGCATTACAAGGAAAGAAAGCTGTAGACTGGTATTTCTCATGAACATAGATGCAAAAATCCTCCACAACATTTCAAATTAAATTCAAGAACTTAAAAATATTACAAGACCAAGACTGAGTGGGATTTATCCTGGGAATGCAAGGCTGGTTCAACATTCAAAATCAATGTTATCAATAAATACATCAGCAAACTAAAGAAGAAAATCCATATGATTTGTATTTATACAGAAAAGGTATTTTATAAAAGTCAACATCTGTTTGTGTTGAAACTCTTACTAAACTGGGAATAATTTATTGTTTTAAACCCAATAGAGAAAGGATCAACCCAGAAAATATGGCTAGCATAATACTTACTTGCGAAAGACTGAAATAGTTCCAAGATTGGGAAACAGAAAAGTATGCTTATTCTCACCATAACTCTTATTTAACATCATATTGGAGGTCCTAATTGGTGCAGCAAGGTAAATAAAGAAGGAAGAAAATAAAAAATAAATACCATACAAAATGGAGAGAAAGGAATAGAGCAGTTAGCTCTTCACAGATGAGATTATTGTCTTTGAAGAAGCTACAAAGAATCAACAGTAGGTTGTTAGAATTAAAATGTGAATTTAGCAAGGTATCAGATACAAAGTCAAGATACAAAAATCAATTGTACCGATATATACTAATAATGAACAATTTGAAATTGAACTGAAAACTTATTTTTCTTTGTAAACGATGTTATTAAGAAGTTTGATTGGATGATTTGGGAGAATGACATTCTAACATGTATACTATCATGTTAAAATTGAATCGCCAGTCTATGTCTGATGCAGGATGCAGCATGCTTGGGGCTGGTGCATGGGGATGACCCAGAGAGATGTTATGGGGAGGGAGGTGGGAGGGGGGTTCATGTTTGGGAATGCATGTAAGAATTAAAGATTTTAAAATTAAAAAAATAAAAAACTAAAAAAGAAGAAGTTTGATTGGAATTTTGTGTGAATTTTCATAGACCCCCTCAAGGAAAATCACTTATTTATTGAGTTGGACTCCTCATGTTTCAATATACCCTTAATCTTATTTCAAATCTCTGATGATATAGTGACAACTCAACAATTAAGTAACACAGATTGACAAGAACTATTATTTTCAACAATAGATCAGAAACTGCTATGGTTGAATTCAAATCAATTGTGGATAGAAAAAGCTTGTGACCTGTGTTATGGCATCTTATCACCCCCAAAGCATATGCTTAATAAGTTATGATGAAGGGACAGCAAACAGAATATTTCCTGAATAGGACTGTTGATGGTGACTGTTGAAGGGACCTTTATAGCTCTTGGAACCCAACATGCCACTATGCATTTCATTAAAATGGTCTGTCTTTCTGATTAGCTTATAGGGTGAACCTATTATGCAAGTAAAACAAAGATATGACCTGGTTCATGATATGATATGGTTCAGTTTTTGTTTACTTTTAACTTAACTGTTAAATTTTCTTCAAATCACTGACTTGAAACATGATGAGCTCCTGTCTCCATAATATAGATTTTTCTGTCTGTGTTTTGCAAGGTGCATCACACAATATGGCATTGTCATGTTTGTCACCTGCTAAGCTGGTGTTTCTCTTAAGTTACAATGTTGACACATGTACCATTAAATGTGTTTCCACTAGTCATATGAGGGACTGAAATTTTCTTCTTGGCCACAGGTCTTTAAGGCCCTCAACAGAGGAAGTAATTATTTTCAGGCCACCACAGTGACCTAAATAAAAAACATCTGGTACTTCTACATCCACTATTAAAACAGAGAGGTAATAACAGTAAGACCTACCTATTTGCTGATTAAATAGTTATTTTCAAATGCCATTACATATTCTATATTGATATGGTTGTGATTTTTCTTGAATATTTCCCTATATACATTTTTTCATTTGTTCATTCATTCTTCAAATATGTGAGTACTGAATCAAGATACAGAAATAATTGTACAGGAAGTACTGTAAAGCAAAACAAAATTGTATGGAATTATTTATAAGAACTAGTCAATCCAGAGGCAATGAGGTCTTCAAACCCAGAAACAATGAAAATTCAGATTAGTTCTTTATAGCTATAACCAAGGTTTCCTTTCCCTTCTGTTGTCTAGCTGGGAGAGAATCCATATAAAAGGCTTTTGTCACATAGTCTAAAACCATAACTATTCCAAGATTTTGAATTCCATGGCTAACTTTACTCCCCAGTTCTTTGTTTCAAAGAATAAAAAATTACATATATAAACCGCTTAAAATATAAAATTTTGCCAGAAAGGTAAAAGAATATGTAGCCTCCTGCTGATCTGTCAAAATAACCTAAAGGTAATGTATTTGAGCTGGAAGAAAGTGACCTTGAAGGTTTGTATCAGATTATTACTTATCCGCTGGAGTGGTAGGATCAGCTCAGAAATAGAAAGAAAAGATTCAGAAAGTAAAGTCTAAGAACTTTATGTCAGCAATAGTTTGTATTCATGTCCTTGAATTCTGTTTACCCAAAGGAAAACAAGGTCAAAAAGCCCAGCAAGTTTTTGTGGGCAGCTTTTATTAGTTCAAAGCGTTTATTTGCTTTGGTGGCTAATTCTTTGTGAGCAAATTCTCATGTTTTTCTGTCCACAGTAGCCACTCCATTGTTTGGAGAAGTATACTTTCTGTATTGTAATATTAATAACTAAAAGTAAATTGTTACTGCAGATGTGGAAAGGAGAAGAAAAAAGTTTCATGTTTCTTTGTATGAATGATGCCATTGGAAAAAGGATTTTATAAAATCAGAGGCAAGACTTGGTGCACATAAATGGCATCTATTAGTTTTTACAAGGTTGTTTTGAACTCACACTTTAAGTTTGGAAGTCTTGTTAGAGGAGTGCAGTATTAACAAGCTACAATCTGGTTCTCTTGATTCAGATAAAAATCAATAAAAACATATGGAAATACTAACAGAATATTACTGTTTAAGTATTTGAACCATCTTAGCAGATATGAAGGAAAAGGACATCACTTTGACATTATTTCTTCAGACTAAGGGGTCTTATGTGGCCTAATGGATGTATTTAAATTTCCAGAAATCTTGTAATGGCTAAGGGAAAATATTTTTATTGTTAATTTTAGCTTCAATGAAACAGAATTTGAATCAGCTTAAGTTGTGCCTTAGATCTCCTGTAACACGATGATTCTTAATTTGTCAAAACACAAAATATGAGGTTAATTATATCAAATTATATCGTTTCATTAACCATGAAGCTTCCCAGTTAGCGTTAATGATAAAGAACCCACCTCCCAGTGCAGGAGACATAAGAGCTGCGTGTTCAGTCCCTGAGTTGGGAAGATTCCCTGAAAGAGGAAATGGCAACGCACTCCAGTATTCTTGCCTGGAGAATCCCATGGACAAAGGAGCCTGGCAGACTACAGTCCATAGCATCTCAAAGATTTGGACACAACTGAAGTGACTTAGCACTCACACATACATTGATCATGAGAAGAAATTTTAGTAAGTTAAGAACATCAAAGAATATCTAAGCTCAGGTAGTTCTTTTACATTATGCCAGAGGATATGCCAGGAGATAAGAGGAGGAGGGACAACAAAGAGACTGATGGAAGAGGCAGTATAATATGGGATAATCAGCATGATGGTATTTGGGTTCCATAATTATATGTTGTAGTGTTGGACTGGCCAAAAAGTTGGTTCGAGTTTCTCCACAGTAACTTATGGAAAAATTCTAATGAACATTTTGACAAACACAACATAAGTGTTGACCATGAAATGTGGGTCCTGAGAATACCAGTTCTTGCTTTGGGAAGATATTCTGCCTCTGTAAATACAGAATTGTGTACAGCAAGACCATGAAAGTAAATGATTCAACATATTCATTGGAAGGACTGATGCT